>NC_052633.1:61815419-62118276 GCF_016161935.1 Mauremys reevesii | reverse complement strand
CAAGATTGAGCTCAAGTAAATGAAAAGGAAGAATGAACTAGATGCTTTACAATTTGAATGAAAATTAGCTTTTCCTATTTTTTGCTTCTTTAAATATAGCTCATTTCCATGTCTGTGTCCTTGAGAAGAGAATGAATACATAAAAAACAAAAATAGAACTACAGCTTCAAAATGGAAAAAAAAATCTTTTTTTCATTATTGTGAGAGAGCTTAGTATCATAGGCTTGCTATTCACAATGTTGCAGTTAAAAGTGCATGAGCACTTCATTTTAAGTTGTTTATTCTGATTCGAGCAACTTCCTCCGAGACCATAACTTGGCACAAGAGGGAATTTTATTACTGTTTTATGTATAGATTTTACCTGTAAAAATCAATACACAAATATTGTCCCTTACAACACAATAAAATATTGTATTTACTCTTCCATAGTAAATAAACAGAAAGGCTGGAAGATGCTGTACATCAATGCATTAGGCATCCCATAACATGTAGGGATCACTGTGCCATTGGAAGTTTTTGTTACTATATCCATGAGTGGAGAAGTCACTCTTAATAAATCAACAGAAAATGAAGAGGAAAAAAAATATCCTTAACGATCCAGAAAACTGACAATATTTACAATAAAATTCAATGGGGAGTATGTAAGGTTGGCGGGAGTATCCATCAGCACACTGTGCCAAAAAGGGGTGTGGAGGAGTTTAATCTTGCTAACACTACTAAATAACATACTCCTCATTGATTTCTAGAGAACAAGAGCCTTTGTAACTCACCTTTAATTCCACCATAGAAAGTTAAGTCTAGTAGTTAAAGCTAAAAAGCCAAAGCAATAACTGCTATCCATCAGGTTAGGTTTCATTTTCATCCTGCAAACTGGAGTTCTATAGTAATACACTACACGAGTTTAAGGATTTCTCATTAAAGTTTATCAAGCACTTTGAGATCCTCAGATGGAAGCAACTGCAGCAGTGTCATTTACTGATTAATTATTACTGATTGTTTATTTAGGATGGCAGTCACATTGCTCTAGTTGCTCAATTCATCTTGATAGATTAATCTCCCCTTTTAGAATAGGATCACATCTGCTTTTCTGTTGTGTGTGAATTTTTATGGGCATGCCACCTTGCGATCTGCACTGAAGCCTACCACCATTTTGGCTCTAGTTTCAGAGTTCTTTACTCTGGTTTGGTATATTTAGGTCATTTTGAACATACTGATCCATGACTCAACATCCATAACAACATCACTCTCCTTCATCATCAAACCTTAGCTTTGGGTGTAACGAAACCCAGAACACAAGCTGTACGTTACTTTTCGACACGTTTGTTTTATTCAGGGCTGCTGAGAGCTCTCCTCCAGTCCACATGGTTCAGTAAAAAAGATGGAGGGAGCATTTTAGCCTAGTGCCCCTGGAGCTGAAGGATTCTTTTCCATTTTGCGTTCAGTGAGTTCCACATGAGCTGTGCCCTATCTCACTGCTGCTGCTATCACAACTTCCCAGCTCCAGCCACAGGAGTATCTTTTGCTCCACAGGATTGATTCCCATCTCAGATAACTTTTTTCTCACATAAACTTCTTGTTAGTTCCCTTTGGGTATGCATGGTTATTAACAGTAGATATATTTAAGGTTTTTCTTAAATAAATAAATAGAATAAAGTCAGTAAATTATAGTCTGAGGGAACAGAATAGGGCAGGAGTGGAGGATGAATTGGAAGAAGGGAGTCTTAAGGAATTTGACAGAGGAGAGTCAAGATGTATGGCATAAAGGGATCAGGGAGGACATACCTAGACGTACAATTAGAGGTGGAAAACTCCTAATAGGTCATCCATTCCAGCCACTTGCAGTGCAGAATGGTTCTATTCTACAAAACGTTTCTCCCTAAACTTGGTTCTAAAAGTCCCCAGCAATTGGGCTTCCACTAGTTTCCCTGAAAATCCATAGACTAATAGAACTTGCTGCCAGCAGAACTGTTACAATGTCCCCTTGAGTTTCCTCTGATCTCAAGTTGTATTATCTTTAGCTCTTTCAATCTTTCTTCATACCCAGTCTCTCAGCTTCCTGATCATTGTAGTTGCTCTTCTCTGACCTCTCTTCAAGTTGTCACTGTCTTGCTGGTGTACCCAGAACTAGATGAAATAATATTCTAGGAGAGGTCATGTGAGAGCCATATAGGAAAATAAGCTATTATTTCCCAGTTCCATGACATGATGCCTCTCTATTCACAGTCCCCAAATTGAATGGATTCATGTTTGGTGCCCTGTTGCACTTCATATTCGTTTCCAATTTATTGTCTGCTATTACCTTGAAGTCTTTTCATGATTATACTTTCCAAGATTTCTCTCTCACTTAAAATATATGGAGGTAGATTTTTTTTCCCCACCAAGCAACAGTTTTTCCAACACGAATCTTATAGGCCAGATCTTCAGATGGTGCAAGTCACCATAGATCCATTAAAACCAATGGAGCTATATTGATTTACATAAGCTGAGGTTCTAGCCCAATATTTTTTATTTCTTTTTATCCATGTTTTCTAACTCATTTTATAGTATTTCTCTGTCCACACTATTATCATCATCAATGACCTCACAATTTAGTGTAAACAACAAATATCACAAGCATGCTGCTTACTCCTCCATATAAATCATTAAGGATGTTAAATAAAACCAGATGCTAATCAGGGATCCACCTACCCTGATTATTTGGGACGTTCACCACTTTTATTTTAATATAGTTGGATTTTTTTAACCTATTTGCAGGGTGACTTTACATTAGCAATCACAATTCTGAATGGTCCCAATTTGGCCTTGAGATACGCTCCACATCTCTAGTTGACTTTAACGGGAAATTTGCATGGAATACTGAGGTACTCTGTATTTTCCTAGATTATGCATTACTGTGAAACTCACCAGGGAAAAAAAATAGCTGAAGTCCAACATACATATATCCATTTACTACAGTAAATTTACAGTAAAAAGTGTCTATTTTAGGATCCAATCCTGCTAATACTTAAGCACAGGTGTAACTTAGTAAAGTTACTTCCATGCGCGCTTGCATGTTTGGGCCCTTCTTGTTTTGTATCCAGATCTATTCATTCCTATTTCATGTGATGCCCTGATATGGACTATGCTAGCGATGTTATACTCTTCATGTAATTCAAATGAAGAGTAGAACTACATATAAAGGGGTCAGAGAAATCATAATTTTTCTGTCCTTCTTGCTTTAGACAGTGTTGTATAGATTTAAAACTGTGCGGAATAATCATTATTTTGTACCCAATGATATAGGGAGATGGCAAAGCGATATTATATTGATATGAAAGAAAAAGAAAAACTCCAAAATATTTAGTTTACCAATACAGACCAGCATATTGTGGAGTTCTGTGACTGATGTCAAAACACTAGTTTTTTGAATGTCAGGACATCATATGAAGCAAGAGCCACTACATTTACACATCAGGAGTTACCAAAGAGGAAAACAAATCATAGGAGTAAATAAAGAGTCCCTTCTTCCTATTATGCCCTTGTTGATTAAAACAATATCCCCTCAGTATAATCTTATCATTTAATAGGCTACTCCAGACCATTGTGAGAAAAGTTTCATTTGAGTTTACTAAGCTATTCGTTAGTATGCAAATTTCTAGTTGGTAATATATTTTCTTCCAATAACTTATGTTAATGAAGTTCAGGATACCACTCTCTAGTAATGTATACACTGACATTTTGGGAAAAGATGTTTCTCAGTAAACAAATGTGCTCTGTTTTTGTCTGAACTGGGAATAGGAGTTTTTTTCAGCCTTTTCTACATTTGAGGGGTACATTGCAAAAAGAATGTTTGAGTGAAGGAGAAAGATATATTCCAGATCTATGAATCTTAGAGAGTCTATTCCTGCATGGCATGCTCCATATATTTTCTCTGTCAATGATACAACAAAATCATTCTTTGTCATTATTTTTGGATTATTTAGAACTGCACTAAGGCTCAGTCTGCCAGATCCCAGAGGGTCCTTTTTTCTCATCTTCCCTATTTTAGGAAGGCATAAAGCTCACCTGTTTAAGCTTAGTTAGTTGTGTGTCACTTGGTATGATTACGCCATTTGCATAAGTACCTGTCATTTGCAACTATCATGTTCCCCTTTGTGATTTTCTGTAACTAAAGTATCAATAGCTGAAATTCTGGTCTCACTGGTGTCACTCACAGACACAACTATTTTGGAGATGTTAAAATATCTCACTTGATCCCCCTAATCAAATGTTTATTTCCAGTTTCTTTGTCTGTACATTCAGTGTTTGTCAGAATTACATACATACATAGGATTATATGTCAACAAGACAGACTCGATTTTCACCCCAGGTGTCCTTTTGGTTTAGGAATAGTTAGAGTAAGCCTAAAGCATGGGCAGATTGATAACCACCAATGTTCTGGGGAGCCTCACCCTATTCATTTCATCCATTCTCCGACAAAACAACGGTGGGGTGAGTTGGCTACACCATCACCAGACATGTTCTAGTATTGAGCAGCCTGGGCCTTTAATAACTGAAACATCTTCAGTGTTATAAATTTAGAAAGTCCTTTTAAATATCAGGATTATATTAAAAAAATCAACATTCACTCAGTTATAGAGTCCTATATTCTAGATTTTAAGGTGAGAAGGGATCAGGCTTATCTTACTATATAAGATAGGCCACAGAATTTCACCCAGATACCCCTGTATTGAATCCAATAATTTGTGTTTGACAAAGACATATCTTCTAGAATGTATTAATTTGAAGATGTGAAGAGAGTGAGAATCTATAACTTATCTTCATAGTTTATTCCAGTGGCTAATCACCCGCACTGATAAAAAATGTTCCTTATTTCTAATTTGAATTTTGTTTCCAGTCATTAGTTATTGTTCAGTATATTTTCCCTATAAAAGGTCCGTATACATCATAGTCAAGTCATGTCTCAATCTTCTTTTTAAAAAGCTACACAGATTTTGCTCCTTAAATCTCTCATTTTAAGGCAATATTTCCAGATCTAAAATCTTTTTTTTGGAACTCTGCTCTGAACCCTCTCTAATTTTTCAAACCTTTTAAAAATCTAGGTAGCAGACTGCATCTGTGCCATTGTGCTTATTGTTTTATTAAACCGAAGATGAAAATATTTTATAAAAATAATGTGACATTTTGTGTAGTTTTGCAATCAGCTATGCCATTTTGTGTTGTAAACTACAACTACAATTTACTCAATAACTGCTTTAAATCAATGTCCTGAACCAATTAGTATCCATTACTCTTGAAGCATAATGAGGATCCATAAAGATATATTACTCTCAATAACCATAATATTTTATGCTAATTTAAAATATAGTTATACATATCCTCTCAAGGTTAAAAAGGAAAAAAAAAACTTCAACCATTTCTGAAAGAGATACAGCCTCAGAGTTGACTTTCAGTTCCATTATTTAAGATATATACATTAGCCATTATCAGAATAATTATAAACTTTGAATACTTCATCGGGGTAAGGGGATTGAAGTGAAGGCAGAATGTAACTGCGAGTGTTCATCATAGTTTAGTGTACTTGTCTTTTCTTGCTCTGCATATTATTTAGGACTGCAAGAGCATATATTGCAAGCCACTAATCTTGGAATCCATGATCAAGCATCAAAATGATGGGCATCGTGTGGGATAGTGTATAATCTCAAATGAAAATTAAAAAGAAAGTCAGCAGAAAAGGATCTATTTTGCATAGATCCAGAAAGGCATAAATGAGCATAATGAAAAAAAATCTCAGCAGAAGTAGTAATTTGAAACAACTCCCTCCCTAATCAGATTGTCAGGATGGCAGTTTTAGGCCTGGTCTACACTGGAGGTGGGGGATCTATCTAAGTTATGCAACTTCAGCTATGTGAATAACGTAACTAAAGTCGATGTACTTAGATCTACTCACCACGGTGTCTTCACTGCGGTGAGTCGACTGCTGATGCTCCCCCGTCGACTCCGCCTCTCGCTCCAGTGGAGTACCAGAGTCGACGGGAGAGCACTTGCGGGTCGATTTATCGCATTTAGACTTGATGCGATAAATTGACCGCCGCTGGATCGATCACCGCCTGCCAATCCAGCGGGTAGTATAGACAAGCTCTTAGTCCAAGTCTGTGATTCACTAAAGGTTGCAGCATGGCAGCTGGGGAAAACAGATTGAATACAATATATAAACACTACACAATTGACAGTGGAATAAAAGGAGGTCATTTTACACGTAGGCAGGCTTTTTAAAATCTCACCATTCTGCATTACCCCTCTTCTTACTGAAAATACATTGGTGGGAACAAGAACTCTCCGTCCAGTTTTCTTTGCTTAGGAACACAACACTGCCAACACTTTTTACTTATTACAGGAAAACCCCACTGATGTTGATTGTATAACTCCTGTGAGTGATGTCACTCAATGCTTAAATGTGCACAGGATTGGGCCTTAATCCTGCCGTGAAGTAACACAGCAATAGAAATGACTGGTTTGACAAATTCAGTATGATTAGCTCATTCTAGCGTCAATATGGATAGTGGGAAAATAATATGTTTAAGCAAAAACATTTCTGGTGGTTAGACTAAGGGACTGTAAATTCTGGGATGTGTTTCTGACTCTGCTCTTGGGTCACTGTGCAACCTGAGACAAGTCACTTTAGTTTTTTTACGTTCCTCAGTTTTTTCAATTGTAAAATGTGTATAAATAAAAATAAGTAAAGCTACAGAAGATGCTCTCTTTCAAAGGGATAATTTAGTGTGTGTTTTACAACTAATTTGAATTCCTGAGACAGACAAAAAAAGTGTGTGTGCAATATTTTATATATTAAAATAACTAGTAAAAGTGACTGGGATTATTAAGATAAATCTATTTAAGGTTTAACCAGTACAGGTTTTAATTTTCCCTACTAAGAAAATATTTTTAAAATACAAATATTTAGAAATCCTTTATTCCATCTTGGTACAGTAGATAGGAAATCAAGGAAGGAAATTTTGAGTACTGGTAGACAGTGTGCCAAGAATCTCTCCTAAAATATAATCTACTATGTTTGGTCCCAAGAACAGTATGTATTATTTAATAATATTTTGACAGCATGGTTAATTTACAGGATCCTTTAAAAGTACAAATAAAACTCTCACCCTCTGTCCTGAAAAGGTATAGAAGCCAAGACAAACTCAAAAGAGAAGACATAGCTCAAAAGTACTGGGAAGGAGATTGGACATTAATTAATAGTAAAAACACCAGAAACAGGACTGTAACGAGAAGCTGGAGTGAGTGAGGATTATTTTAAAATGGAGGAACAACATAATGTTTGATGGTGAACAGAAATGAATGAGAGGAACGAGAACGTGTTTAAAGATATGGGAGATGAAGAGAATTAGAGAAAAAGAGAGCTATGAATAACTGGTGGCGAGAAGGGATTGGGTCAATGGAACAGAAAGCAGAAGAGAGATTTCATGGATGAAACAGGAGAAAAAACAGTAGAGATGATGTAATCAGAGGCCAGAGAGTGGGCAAGAGAAAAGATAAGGAAGAGTAAGATTTTGCAAGATGTTTTAGTTTGGCGAAGTACTTGGAAATAAAGAGAGTTATAGAAAATGTGATGAAATCTTGGAATAACTCCCCGTATAAACCAAAATGAGAAATAACCATGAAAGACAAATAGAGATATGTGGCACGCAAAGATTGCTATAGGATGCCATTAAATATAATGTTAACAATGTTTTTGGATACTAGAATGAATATGTGCGAGGGATACCTGATGGGTTCTTTATCTTGGCTCTCTGAGTTGATTCTACCTTCCCATCCACACATCCACCTATTGCATCCACAGAACGCTAAGGGCTTGTCTTCACTTTTGGGGTAAGTCGACCTAAGTTACGCTACACCAGCTATGTGAATAACGTAGCTGGAGTTGACACAGTTTAGGTCAACTTACTTCAGTGTCTTCACTGTGCTGCATTGACAGGAGACGTTCTCTGGTCAATTTACCTTAGTCTTCTCAGGGAGCTGGAGTACCGGGATTGACCGGAGAGCGCTCTGCTGTCGATTAAGGATCTTCACTAGACCCACTAAATCGACACCCGCTGCATTGATTGCAGCAGTGTCGATCTCCCTGGTAGTGAAAACAAGCCCTAACCAGTAGTGAACCCTCTGTGGATAACTACTGTGCAAAAATCTGCCTGAATACTATTCAACGCATAACTTCTTACAAACAGCTGGAAATTTTTTCTACTTTTGGAATATTGTATAAATAGAACAAAAATTGTGACAAGCAATTAATGCAAAGTCCATAGTTAGTTTTTTCACTTTCCCAGTATTTACTGTATGATCATTATTTTAATTTCATATGAGATATTGAAAAAGAAATTAGGCCACTGCCTAAACAGATGTTTGTTGTGAATGCCACAGCTGATATGTGAAAGTTGCTGATAAAAAATTTGCTCAACACCAAAGTTGCTTGCTTTTTATCTACCCATTTTGTGGGGAAGGCCTGCTTTTCATGTATCTTGTTGTAAGTATTCCAGACTAAGCCTTCTTCTAAAGACTGTCAAAGAATAAGCTGTACATATTTTGATATATAGACACATGCTTTAAGTACTTTTATGACTACATGTGTACCTCATTCTGGCTGTCCAATCCAGAATAGGTTCCTCATTATTTTTAACATAGACCAACTAATAACATACATCAGCATAATAGATTTTCAAAGTACAGACTTTGCATTATAAAAGTATTTGCAGTATCCAGATCATTTCACTTACCGTTGAAACCCATCCAGGCTGATGTGTAAAGTGACTGCTGTTGAGGTAAGCATAATGTAATTACCCAAGTTAGAATTTGGCCAGGAAACATTTTTCTCTTCAGAAAAGTGTAATGGGACCTTTCATTTTGGAAAGCTGCATCTAGCAACTTAAATATGACTGGGAGTCAGGAAATCTGGGACTATTCATGTCTATGCCGTGAGACTGATCTGTGATCTTTTGAGCAAGTCATTTTACTACTGTGTGTCTCAGTGTGCATATATGTAAAATAGGATTAGCAATACTTGATTGATACATTTTAGATTCAAAATTTTTCTGAGACAAGAGAGATATTTTCATTAAAATATTCATCCAATTTTTCAACCAGGTAAGAGCTTCCCCCCCCCCCCCAAAAAAAAAAAAGATTCAATTTTTTTTCCAACAAATATTTTACTGTTTTTCAGGAATATAGTGAGATATAAATTATGAATTAGTGTAGGTCACTTCGCAATCTTTGGATAACCGGCATTATGCAAAGTATGTTAAGTGACCATAAGTGGGCAAAATCTCAGTTTTACATGTTATCCAGAAAACAACATCTCGAGTAGCATAGCACACTGTGGAGTTGGAGCTGAAGCACCTAAGGTGGGGAAAGACTGCCATTTCCTGCAAAATACTGGTGTCTCTTAGTAGCATCCCATTTAAATAATGGCCTGCCGAACCTTGCTTAGCTTGTGAGGTGTAACACTATGACAGCACAGGTTCGTATGGCTCCAAGCCAAATATGTGTGTCAAATACATACTTGTCTTTTTTTTTTTAAAGAGAATCCTAAATTTTAACCATTCACACGTACTCCATAAGAGTAGAAAACAGATTATTAGATTCAAATATCAATGCTTAAATTACATTAAAGACATGATATAAACCACCAAAGAGGTGTTCAGTTATTCTGTGTGATCTATCCCTGAAGTCAAGGACAATTTGATAAATAAAAAGCGTATTGACTATCACATCCCCATTGGCTGTGATCTTTGTTACAGGTATACTTCTGTAGTTCCATTATTGGAAAAAAGGCTTGCCGCGCCAAAAATTAAATAGCAGCGATGTCATGTGTCTCTTTTAAATGGACATATGCAGTCAGTTTTGTTAACTACAGCTCGTCAGTCATACTGATTGAGAAGCTGAAGACAGTGTTAGAGGATCAAAGGATTAAAAGGAATTCAAGATGAGTAAGAAATGGGCCAGGGTCTATCTAGGATTAAATTAGACATACCTAATGAGTGATGGGTGTGGACAACACCAAA
The DNA here is from genome assembly GCF_016161935.1 of Mauremys reevesii. Classification (NCBI taxonomy): domain Eukaryota; kingdom Metazoa; phylum Chordata; order Testudines; family Geoemydidae; genus Mauremys; species Mauremys reevesii. Next base: position 62,108,224 of record NC_052633.1, on the reverse strand, counting down.
TAGTAAAGAAACCATCGTAAATAACAGTAAACAATTGGAATAAATTTTAACTTTACAACTCTGTGGTATATGGAAAACTGCGTTACAATTGTAAAATGTCACTTTAAATTTCAGTGATTTTTAATTCTGCTTGGAGGCTCTCTACAGCAATGCAGCAGTCAGTTCTGCAGACAAAGCCTATAACAGATTAGGTGAGTCGTGCCCCTCCGTTTTAAGGAGCTGCCTGCTTTGTCTCTCTCTGTTTTGGGATTCTTTTGTGTTATCATTCTGAATTCTAAGAAATAAAATAGTGTTACATTGCAACCTTCCATCAACAGTATTTCTGTTGTTTTTCTCTAATGTCTCTGTGTGCATGCTGTAACACCAGTGCGGTGACCAGTGCATAAACAAGGAATAGCTCCAGGACCTACTGCGACCCAGGGACACACCTGGTACAAGACAATGGTTGAATATTACCCGCCACCCCTACCTCAAGCTACTCTGCTGGCTCAGCTACTCTGGCTGGTGAGAAAAGGGGCTGGAGCAAAGGCTCAGCTGTTTCCCACTTAATCCTTTCCTGTCACCTCTGGGGAGGGAGTACTTTGGCAAATAGGTTACTCCCACCTACTCAGTCCCAAGTATGAATGAAGGGGATAAGGTGGAGTGGATTTAATTCCTCTTATTCACCTATTGGGCGTGTCGTTCAAGACACAGTCTAATCCTAGAGAAATGGAAGGGAGAATGAAGTACACCTTTTAATACACGTCACCATGAGGAGAGCAGGTAGGGTCTCAAGAGATGTTAAGAACAAATGAACCTGATAGTGATAAGAGCCTGAATGAATTCTTATTTCAGCATCCAGAAGAAGCAGCTGAAGGTCACATTCAGGAAGAGTGGGATACATTTTGCTGGAGGAAAATGTAATTCTAAAATATCTTTATGATAATGGCACTGTAGACAGGCAATTAGAACCATTACAAGTTGACAGTGCACCAGAGCCAAATGAATTACATCCCCAAATTCTAAAGAAAATAGCAAGGGAGACAGTAAGCTGTCAAAAAAAAAATCTTTGTCAGGGCTGTCCCTAACAACATGGAGCACCACAGAAAGTGAGAGGACTAATGTTCACAGAGGAGCTATTAAACTACAGATTCAGTTGCTGACTTCCAGCACTGATGAAGTGCTGAAAAACGTATCCCTTACGAGATACTTTTGAAAATCCATACAGCACATGTGCACACTCCCTTGCTGCTGCTCTTCCCCTTCAACTCCCCCAGAGATGGTGGTGTTGATGTACAAAAGCAGATCCAAAATCAATTGACTCTAATAGGCTTTGGATCAGGTCTATAGTTAATAAAACACTTTGGGATCCTCCTGCAGGGATCAGTATTGGGTCTGGTACTAGTCAATATTTCCATTAATGATTTGGGTAATAGAGTGGAGACTATGCTTATAAAATTTGCAGATGACACCAAGCTGGGAGGGGTTGTAAGCACTTTGGGGAACAGGATTAGAATTCAAAAGAACCTTGACAAATTGGATAATTAGTCTGAATTCAACAAGATGAAATTTAGTAAAGATAATTGCAAAGTAATTTATTTAGAAAGGAAAAATTAAAAGGCACAACTTCAAAATGGGGAATAATTGGCTAGACAGTAGTACTGCTGAAAAGGAAATGGGGTTAGAGTGGATCACAAATTGAATAGGAGACAACAATGCGATGCAGTTTCAAAAAAGGCTTACATCATTCAGGGGTGTATTAACAGGAGCGTTGCATGTAAGATACAGGAAGTAATTGTCCCATTCTACTCAGCACAGATGAGGCTTCAGTTAGAGTCATCATCAAACATACATCGTCGACTAACAGAGTAACCATGTTTGATAACATTGCACCATGCATCATGTACTGAAGTTCCCATATCCAGCTTAATCCTGAGAATCCACAAATCTCTGGGGTGGCCCCATGAACAGTGCTAGGTATAGTCAGGGTGTGCACCCCTTCACACGGTGGTGCAAACTCTGAGAGCAGCGCGCTGGGTTTTTTTTGTATCTATCCTGGCAACATGGCTGCAGAGCAATGCAATACTGCTTTTGAATATAATAAGCGACTAAAGAAAAGCCAGATCTTTGTGAGACTGTGACATTTCACACAAATTCACCACTTTATGCTCAACATGTGGTGGTGACAGTGCAATATGGAATCCCTCTAGCCGCTCCAACTCTGACTGTAGGAAGGTCCAGATTTCTGACCCATATAGTAATACAGGAAATACATAGGTTTGATGGATCCTGAACTTTGTCTCAGCACAAAGACATTTTTGTGTCTACAAGCAAGATGTGGACTTCATTCAGAAGGCAGTGAGAGCTATTCGTCGAAGAATGCCTGGTTTGCTGCAACTATTTGAACTCTGCTTGCAGCCTATGTAGATGATCATCAATGCACTGCATGGTATTTGATCCCACTTGCTCCAGGAGTTCTGGACCGCATAGCATGGGCGGCTTCTTGGAGACCTTGGAGGGTGGGACTGACATTCTCTGACTTCTCCACAAGCAAGACAGCATTGGTGTCATAGTCTTGGTCGGTAAACACTTCTTGACCAACCTTGATTTCAACATGTGGGGAAGTAAGTCCTAATATCCAGTCAATAGCTTAATAGAATAGTGCTGGGGTGAAAATGTATCCCTGCTGCACAACTGAGGAGGTTTAGAAATGCAGCAAAAGTCATGAACCAACACACACTCCTGCTGTGAAGGTCACACACACAACTCCTTTAAGTGAGAGTCAAACTGCTGACCTGTTGACTGAATCAAAGGCCACTTTAATGTCTATACATGCCACATGAAGCAGGAGGTTAAATTCTCAGTGTGGCTCAGCCACAAGCTGGAGGGGAAAAACAGCATCCATTGTTGACTGCTCTACAGTAAAATCTGATTACTGTGGATGATGATGTCTGTTAAGGAGCAGCTGCATCCTACCAAGTAGAACATGAGGAAAAGATCTTTCCAGGGACTGATAGTAGTGAGATTAGCCTGTAGTTGCCACACTGGATGCGAGATCCTTTGCTATTATACAGGGACACTAAGATGCAGCCTTTCCATTTTATTGGTGCTTTGCCTGATGCCCACACTTTTAAAAGCAGTTGATGTAGGCTGATGCTTGCTGGTTCCAAGACACCTTTGAGCAATTCAGGTGGAATGCCATCAGGTCCAGCAGCATGGCCATTTCATAACCTTTGCATGGCCATTCGTAATTCCTTGAGTGATGGAGGATCAGAGTTCATTCCTGGATCAGCAACTGTTCAGTTTGCTACGTCATGCAGCTCTAGACAGTCATCAGCAGGACTGTGGTTCAACATGCTTTCATAATGTGTCTTCCAACTGTCCAAGACCTCATCCATCGATGAGCAGGGAGAGCTATCCAGTTTCAGAGGATGTTAGAAGGCCATTCATGGCTGCCAGCCAGGAGCGTTATGACTCTGTGGGCAGGACATAGTTTGTTGTTCTTTAGGCTGTTCTCTGCTTCATCAGCCAGGGAATTGACACAGATATCACACTTCACCAGTGCAATCAGAAAAAGTCCTGTGAGTGCTGCTACCCTGCCTGTGTTTCCTACATTCCATCACAAATGGCCATATGTGCAATACTGACAGTCTTGCTTTTAAAATACTGAAAATTATCCTTATTTTACCTAAAGCTTTGAATGAGTGATGGCATACTACATGGCACATAGTGATACTGAACTGCACTGGTTACTATTGTAGGTCCAGGCTGTAGCACAACTTTATGTCAACTCAACGGAGTGAGGAGGCATTAGCATGCTCTGCCGCCACCTTCAGGATCCACCAAGTTGCAAGATCTCTCTCTCACACTGATGGGTGGAAAGCAATAGGAGGGGCTGAAGCTTTGACTATGCACCCACAGCATACTAGGTGGCATATTTGTGCCAGAAGCACATAGCGTAGTCTACTATCTCCCCATGGCCCAAGGGAGACCAAGAGGTAGATTCTGACTTGAGGATTATCAATCTCACTTATGAGCTGCTACATGGACACCCCAACAATATGCTGTCCTTCAAAGAGCTGTCATAATCTTATCAACCTTGAGGGGCCAACTCTGTCCTCAGATATGTATTACTGCATGACGTAGAAAAAAATCCATTATTTAATGTTTAACATTTGTTTGTGTTTCCTTGTTTTCTTTTTCCTTGAAGTTTATTAAGAATAATGGATTTTAAAACTCAAAAGAATCTCAGCTGTAGTATTTTTGGCAATATTATACTTATTCTGCCTGCATATAAAATAACCTAGGCAACAGAAATGTGACAAGATCAAATTAAAGTGTATTTAAGACATTATTATACATTTTATGTGAATGTTTTCCTGAAATTTCATTTTTGGATCTAGTATGCAAAGGAATCTTTCATGGAATAAGGCAAATTTATTTCTTACTTTCCTGTAACTTGTAATTATTTAATAAATAATTTGCAGAGTCTAGCAATTTGACAGCAAAACAGTTATAGTGCAGTGGCTCCAATTCTATCAATATCTAATTCTCACATTTTAATTGCATAATTGAAATGCAACAGACTGTTTGCAACTATGCTGGAGGGGCCTGTCTGAGAAGATTATTCTTGCCCTTTTGAGACTTAGGACATCATTCAATCTGTCAACTGGTGATTCCTGGACTAGTTTTGAATTCTGTGATTTAGGAAACACTTTGAACGTGATATTATGAGACTCTTAAGTATTTTATTCTCTCTTTGGGGTGACAGAGTAGCTATATGTTCTCACAGTTGCCAAATGAGGGATTGTTATTCCCCCCCCCTTTATGGCCTTGATCCTGTAATCAGATCCACACAGGTATGCCCTTGAGTACAAACAGAGCCCCACTGATGTAAGTGGGGCCTGGTGCATGTGCAGGTCTATGCCCACATGGATCAGTTTCAAGGACTGAGGTCTATATTTGTGAAGATTATCAGCACATTATAGCACACATCAGCGTGGTGGGGATTTTATTATTAATATTATCTTCCAAACTATGGATTATGTACAATGAGTTCAACTCATAATGCTTTTGCTTTCTATCTCTGTAACGCCTCCAGAAAGTTGATGGAAACTAACTGATAAATAAATGGCATTAGCATTATATGTGAATACTATAATAGACGATGGCTGGAGAAGTTCACATTTCCCGCTTACAGCTACTGCAATAGACACTGTCCAAGCTGCTGATTAGTTGGCATCTCTGTGGAAAGATTACTTAAAAACCCCTAAGGTCACATTGAATATAGTATCTTTACTGTAAAATAGGCTTTGCAAATGTACTTCAATTGAATGAAATCCAAGATACACTCTCTTAATTCAAAAATTGTTGTCTCTGATTATTGATTTTGAGAAAAGAAAAGAGTCTGTTGTTGAACATAAAAATAAATTGGAAAGCAGTATTCCACAATTTCAAAATAACAAATGATCACTTAAAGATTTAACGAGCATTACCATAAAGATATTTTTTATTTATACCATAAAACTGATTCCTCGGGAAATATAGACTATAATGTTCACGTATTGCTTGAAGATTTTTAATTAGATTATTCGGATTAATTACATTTTATTATTAATATCAAATATTGATTTTGTTCCTTCCTCCACTTTTTAAAATATTAGTGTCTCATTAAATAAGCCACCTATTATCATACCTAACTTGTCTGTTTTAAGTAGCACTTTAATTATTGCTGATAATGACAGAGTTATACAGAACATGTGGAAATGCAAAAATGCAAAGGTATTCTAAAATATAAGAGAAAAAAATATCATTAGTTTTTAGACCTTGCCAGGGCTACTCAATAATAGTGGGAAATATTTTTCAGTCTTTGATCAGAGCTATTTTAATGGGGTATGAACATTGTAGTAATGTGAAGATATATGTGAGCAGCCTCCAGGAATTAAAAGGTCTCAACAGCTCCATAAATACACACACACACACACACAGAATGGAGATGTTGTTAAGAGAACTGTTTTCGAGATGTGCCTGTGGTAATATTTGTGTTTGCATACAGAGAAAAGGGCAAGGAAGCAGTGACCAAAAAGATAGACTTTGAAGATAGATTTGAAAGGACTAATTATGGTACCTGCTAATTTCTATATCATAAAATTGTCTAGACTGTATTTTCATTACAATGTTTTAATTATAATAGACCAGATCCTTAGCTGCTGTAAAAGTGGTGTTGTTTCATAGATTTACAGTAGTTGAGGATCTGGATCAACATTTTACTTGAGAATCAGCAAGACAAGAAGCTTGACAGTGGTTGTGAACAGGATTAAAGTTATTGTCAAATTCAAGGTATGAAAGGAATGGTCTTTGAGGCCATAGTATTCAGTAACTTTGGGATGAGAGTAAAGGGATTAGTATTCCTCTGGAGTACTGAGCAGGAGGGAGCAGGTGGTGAGCATTGGCAGATCTCAATCCTTCCAAATTCTCATCATTAAATTTCTTCTGAAACGTCTCAAAACATCATATAATGTACCGTTGATTATTAGTTTGTATAGTACATAATTACAATATGTATAGTATATAACTATTACAGTACACTGTGGTTTTAATAAAAACAAAACATGCATCTTACTTCTGAGTGTGACAAATAAATACAATATCAACTTGGCCTTTATGAAATTATGCAGTGGAGAGGAGGAGCAAGGTGCCACCCTCGTATAGCCTGCCAAAGAGCCAGGAAGAAAAGCAGCCCCTCAGAAGAGTGCAGTTGCTTCCTTAGACCAGCCATAAAGGAGCTAGGACCATGGCTCCTCCCCTCTACATAAAAGCCAGCCATGTAAACGTGCAGCTATCAACAGAGCCTCTCCATATATAGAAATATCTCTTGGTGTTCCTATATAGAGGTACTGCTCCAAATCACTCCTTATTAAGAGTTGTGCATAAATCTAGTCCCATGTATTTAACAAAATCCATAGCATGGTTAAAACCATGGAAACAGAAAAGAGTAAATCTTTTAAAAAAGGTGTATAAATTGGAGGTCACCGTTTTGCTTGATCAATATACTCACATATTCCAAATTTTGTTTTTAGTTCCCACTAAAAATGTAGCCCAAAATTAATTGATAAAATCATAATAATCAGTAGTAAACCTTTTACTGGGGTAAAAAAAAAGTTATCATTTAGTACTGTCTCCAGTTAGAACTCCTAACATTACTTGCCCTGTTGATTTATTCAGGCCATCCAGCCTGATTTCATTCTTATAAACTAATTTCTCCATTCCACCTTGCTGAAGAAGAGTTTCTTGACAGACATCTATTTGAGTAAAATGTCACCAGTACCCCATCTTCTAAAAATGTGTGTGTTGCAAAATCAGTTTTTTAGCTAAATGCACCTCCACTACCTCCTATAAAATGGCTAGTATGGACAATGGGTTATAAGGGAAGGGAATGATTTTTAATAGTTTTTAAAGTTCATAATAATAAACTATATTAAATTCACTAATTTGTTCACGGACTATGATGGACAAACTCTTTAGTTAAAGGGACATTTCTGGAGCATTTCTGGGCATTACCATTATATAGAACAGGCAAAAAGACAAAGATGGCATAGTGCTGACAGTTTGATATGAGGAGCTAGAATTTTATTCCCTATAATTGTTCAGAAGATGAAGGAAACTGCTTATTCAGTTAAACAAATAGTGAGAGACGTTTATTTTATCTTTGTACAGCACTCAGCACTGTGGGGCCGAATTATAACAAGAGCTTCTGGGCACTACCACACAACACCACTATCTGTTTCCAACAGATCCCTCGCTATATCTTTGTCTACATTAAGGAATTTTGCACCAGTGCAACTATGTTGATAGAGTTAGACCAATGCAAAGCCTAAGATACATGTGATGCCCTGGTACAAAGTGGGGCTTGTCCAACTGCAGTTTACTTCAGTATGTTACCAAAGTAAAAAGTTGTTTATATTATTTAACTCCACTGATGATATACTGGAGCAATTTTTTTCATGGAGGTAAGGTCTGTAATAATTACTTGTTATAGTAAACCGTATTAGCAGCCAACTACAATATTTAAGTAAATACTTCCCTGCTAGATGCAACTATTCACAAGGGGTTAGGGTTTGCAACCTTTACTCATCTTAAGTAGACCCTTACACCTCCAAAAGTCCACTGAAGTCAATGAGAGTATTTGAGAAGTACTGTGCAACTCGGCAGAAGCATGTAGTATGCAATGTGGCCCCAAATCAAACTTGCTTTTAATATTAATTTGTCCTGAATGCTAACTGATTTTAACTGAAATGGTCTCAAACCCTTTAAAAATTGATGTTATTTGTATGGTACAAGCACATGCATGCCAAATTTTGCCACTTTCGTGTTTCCACTCATGTAAGTTTGAAATCTGTAGATATCACTGCAGAATAAGAGAAGTAATCTCTGCTGACAACACTCATGTTTGAGACCATCTCTTCTTTTGGTTTATGTCACTCTATCCTCCCCTGACCCTCCACCTACATTTTCTGTGTTGCCATTAGTAGAGCCTCTTATTCCTTTCTCCCCATCTCTGTTCTTGTTTCATAGTTTTATTTAACACTTCTAGGCTGATGACTAAAATGATTTGTTTGTCATAGTAAAATAAACTGCGTGGGTGGGGAAATCACAGCTCTGTAATAACAAAAAATACAGAAGTCACTATTTTAAATAAACAAAAAATGCCAATACGCAAAAGGCATCCATATACACTAGAGTTTCTGTCACTGGTGGTTTCTACAATATGCCACATTCTGGCTTATAATTACAGAATGATTTTCCTAGCAGTTTCCTCTACTCTAATGGAATTCATCATTATAGTAAATGTGAACAGTCTTATCCAACGAATACTCCAGAGTACCAACAGTGAATTAAAAACTCGATGTAGGATGCTGAACACACCAATGTTGAGTAATGTGTTAAGATTATCGGTTGGACCTTGGAATTTCAGTCAGACGTTAACGATTATTCTTCAGATAATACTATTCAGACTTAGTCTGACTGTCAGCACTAGTGAAAGGAAATACTTGTTCTGTCAATACATATTTTTTTAAAAAGATAAACGCCCTAGAATTCATTTTTAGTGAACAGCAGCAAAGCATATCAATCATGAGTTTTACTTCCAATACAACTTTGTAAGACAAGATGTAAAACATTAAATTCTAAATCTCTTAAATTGTTTGTGCCAATTCTAATTCGGAAAGAAAAAACACCTTATTATATAATATACCAAATTATTATTACAATATTTTGACAGCAGAAGCAATTTCCATTCTGGTTAGTTTCAAAGACTGTGGGCCAAAGTGTATTCTCAGTGGTGTAAATCCAGTGTAACGCCATTAACTCAATTTGCTATAGTTGGTGGTCTGTTAAAAAGCTATGGAAAAAGGACATTAACCTTTTCATATACAACACTATAAAGTTAATGGAGAAGCACAATTCATTTAACAGTTAAAAGAATCACTGTCTTCTGGGGTATATGACAAAGCCCTCTGACGTTTGCAAGTTCAAGATTTAACATTTCGATCTCAGAAACACCTAGAATAATGTAGTACTTTGGTCAATGAAGAAAATACATTGTTGGATCATTGTGCGTCTATAGGGATCATATTATATATATAGGATCCCTAATAATAATTTTATAATAAGGTACTACTCACTGTGGGTAGAGTAAGAATTGGACCCATAGTAAACCACAGTATGTTCCCAATATGCTCTCAATATAAATAATATTCCCTTTCCATTGTTTATAACTGTCTCAACCTTCATATTGTTTCCTGTCTCCTACTCAACAAGGCCTGTTTTTCATTATTCTTTGCATTATCTAATTAAGGTCCAATTCTGGAAACACTTAATAATGGGCATGCTGACTAACGCAACTAGTCCCATTAGAGTCAATGAGAATTCATGGCAGCAAGTATTACACACTAATATTAAATGTCTGCAGGATTGGAAATCTCCTCAGGTAGATACCTCATGCTTTTATATGCCTGTAAAATGTCATGCACTTCTATAGTGCTACAAAACTAATACATGCTAATTTAAAAAAAATCAAATATACATAATAAATAAGAAGTATACCACAGTCACCTTCAGGGTGACACAGGTAGAACTTTGATTTAAAATACATGAAGAGTGTTTAAAGGCCAGATGCTCAGCTGGGGTAAAAGGGGGTAGCCCGTTTAATTGCAATGACCAGCTAAAAAATCTAGCCTTTCATATACACATTGTTGCAGTACTTATTAGCTAAACAACAACTGGAGAATCTCAAAGTGAAGCGCAGAAACAAACTTCCTCATTTTTGGAAATTCTGTTTATTTTCATTAGCTATGGATGCACATGAGGAATAAAATTCCTGTCTAGATTGATTGTGATAACCCTGAAATTCAGTGAGTTTCTGATCTTTTTGAGAGGTTAAGATAGAAATAGGGACAAATGGTAAAATCTGGATCTGGGGTTAAAGTCAAACATCACAATGTTCATGAGCATCTGTACCCAGGGTTTTGTTCTGGACCCATGCCAAGTAAAAATACATCATCACTATCTGAAAGTCCACAAACACATGTGGCAGGGAAAACACAGTGGCCCAACACTGTAGCATTTAATTTCAGAAATTAATACAAAAATGAGGAAGTTAGTTAAACATAAATTAAAAGATACCGCACCAAAAGTAAAATCCCTGCAAGCTGCATGGAAACTTTTTAAAGACACCATAATAGAGGCTCAACTTAAATGTATACCCCAAATTAAAAAACACAGTAAGAGAATCAGAAAAGAGCCACTCTGGCTAAACAACAAAGTAAAAGAAACAGTGAGATGCAAAAAGGCATTATTTAAAAAGTGGAAGAAAATAGAAAGGAGCATAAACTCTGGCAAATGACATGTAAAAATATAATTACGAAGATCAAAAAAGAATTTGAAGTACAGCTAGCCAAAGACTCAAAAAGTAATAGCAAAAAAAATGTTAAGTACATCAGAAGCAGAAAGCTTGCTAAACAATCAGTGAGGCCACTGGACAATCAAGAAGCTAAAGGAGCTCAAGGATGGTAAGGCCATTGCAGAGAAACTAAATTAATTCTTAGCAGCAGTCTTCATGTCTGAGGATGTGAAGGAGATTCCCAAACCTGAACCATTATTTTTAGGTGACAAATCTCAGGAACTGTCCCAGATTGAGGTGTCATTAGAGGAGGTTTTGGAACAAATTGATAAACTAAACAGTAATAAGTCACCAAGACCAGGTATTCACCCAAGAGTTCTGAAGGAACTCAAACGTGAAATTGCAGGACTACCAACTGTAGTCTGTAACCTATCATTTAAATTAGCTTCTGTACCAAATGACTGGAGGATAGCTAATGTGACACCAATTTTTAAAAAGGGCTTCAGAGGTGACCCCAGCAATTAAAGGCCAATAAGCCTGACTTGAGTACTGGGCAAACTGGTTAAAACTATAGTAAAGAACAAAAATGTCAGACACATAGAGGAACATAATAGTCAACATAGTGTTTGTAAGGGGAAATCATGCCTCACCAATCTACTAGAATTCTTTGAGGGTGTCTCAAACACATGGACAAGGGGGATCCAATGGATTTTCAGAAAGAGCCTTTGATGTGGGACCTTGTCAAAGGCTTAAGCAAAGTAAGCAGTCATGGGATAAGAGGGAAGGTTCTCTCATGGACTGGTAACTGGTTAAAAGATAGGAAACAAAGGGTAGGAATAAATGGTCAGTTTTCAGAATGGAGAGGTAAACAGTGGTGTCCCCCAGGGGTCTGTACTGGGACCAGTCCTAGTCAGAATATTCATAAATGATCTGGAAAAAGGGGTAAACAGTGAGGTGGCAAAATTTGCAGATGATACAAAAGTACTCAAGATAGTTAAGTCCCAGGTAGACTGCAAAGAGCTATAAAAGGATCTCTCAAAACTGGGTGACAAGGCAACAAAATGGCAGATGAAATTCAACGCTGATAAATGCAAAGTAATGCACATAGGAAAACATAATCCCAACTATACATATAAAATGATGGGGTCTAAATTAGCTGTTACCACTCAAGAAAGAGATCTTGGATCATTGTGGATAGTTCTCTGAAAACATCCACTCAATGTGCAGCAACAGTTCAAAAAGCTAACAGAATGTTGGGAATCATTAAGAGAGGGATAGATAATAAGACGGAAATTATCATATTGCCTGTATATAAATCCATGGTACGCCCACATCTTGAATAATGCGTGCAGATGTGGTTGCCCAATCTCAAAAAAAGATACATTGGAATTGGAAAAGGTTCACAAAAGGGCAACAAAAATGATTAGGGGTATGGAATGGCTGCCATATGAGAAAAGATTAGTAAGACTGGAACTTTTCAGCTTGGAAAAGAGGCAACTAAGGGGGAATATGATAGAGGTCTATAAAATCATGACTCATGTGGCGAAAGTAAATAAGGAAGTGTTATTTACTCCTTCTTATAACACAAGAACAAAGGGCCACCAAATGAAATTAATAGGGCCACCAAATGAATAAACAAACAAAAGGAAGTATTTGTTCACACAATGCACAGTCAACCTGTGGAACTTCTTGTCAGAGGATGTTGTGAAAGCCAGGACTATAACAGGGTTCAAAAAAGAACTAGATAAGTTCATGGAGGATAGGTCCATCAATGGCTATTAGCCAGGATGGGCAGGGATGGTGTCCCTAGCCTCTGTTTTCCAGAAACTGTGAATGGGCGACAGGGGATGGATCACTTGATGGTTATCTGTTCTGTTCATTCCCTCTGGGGCACCTGATATTGGCCATTGTCAGAAGACAGGATACTGGACTGGATGGACCTTTGGTCTGACCCAGTATGGCCGTTCTTATGTGTGAGTAACATACAAATCTGCCTTTGATGCGGACGCAGGGGCAAAATGAGACAGACATGTATGGAATTAAGTGGCAGGCTACAACTTTTATTAAAACTTTCACCTGGGGCAGGGGTTGCTACCCACCCATCACTCATACTCTCCATTACCAGGCATTTAATTGGTTCCAGTGCGGGGGTTACAGGGCTCCTTAGCATATAACCTGCCACTCAGGATAGGCTCTCCTCAGCCTACCTGCAGGGCTCAGCTCTCTCTGAGTCCTAACATCCTTCCCCCAGGAGAGGGGCAGAAGGTGAAGAAGGGTGGGGACTTCAGGCCATGAGGGCCACAAGTTCTCACCTGTAAGCCCAAGGCACATCACCAAAATCCCAGGCCTTTTCTCTCAGCTAACCATTCATTTTATTCTTTTTACCACACTTGAAACTGGCCACAAGTTGCAACAAATAAACAAGTCAATCCAAGTATCTCAGTAAGGTACTAAGCGCATTCCTACTTAAGTCACTGTGGCTTGAAGGCACAGTGAGGAAGGCAAAAAAAACCCCTCCCTGGTTCTCTGCCAATTGGCCCATGGTAGAAACAATTCCATCCTGACCCGCAAACAGGCCATCAGCTAGACCCACAGAATCTGTCAGTCTAGATTCCTGTTCCTAGTTTAGGGGGGAGGGAGGAAGAGTTGGGCTGCTGGAATGGAGTTAAAAGAGGCTCCACATGGCCCCCGCAACAGGTTAAATTCTGGGAGCCAGGGAATGCTGGCCAATCAGCACACCTCCCCCATGGCCAGAGACTACCGGGGAAGGAGCTATCTAGTGTGCTAGAATGAGTGTCTCCTTCCCTTCCTGCTGAGACTGCCCCATTTCACCACTGGCCCCAGCAAGTTGCTCTGCCCTTTGAGGCAGGTGGGCAGCATTTTTAAAGACAGTTCCTTATTTCATATGCAGTACTGAAAAAACGAGTCGTGTGCAGGTGAATTCAGGGGGAGGCTTTGTTAAATAAGAACATCACCAACCTACAGCTAGTGCTTCCTGAGAAATAATACTCCATAGTCAGACTTCCATAACAGTACAGCATCATTTTGTTGAAAACACCTGTATCATTTTGATATTTCACATTGTTTATTCTAACTCTGAATAATCTCTAGATCGAGCAAACAATCAGCAAACTGATTTTCCTCTTTCAATTTCAGCAGAACAATTACCATAATTAATTTCACAGACCAAGAAGATAAGATTACTGACATAACTGAACATTTAACTGCCAAGTAATTGTTAGGAAGATTATCTCATAATGCATAACAGATAACCATAATTTAAGGCTTTAATGCATTTTTTCTCCTGGATTCTTCTAATCTGCAAATAAACTCTTGTAGATCTTTTGCAGTGCACTCTAAAAGCTAATATCATAGGCAAACTGCAAAAGCTCAGTGAGTGTGCCACTTCTCTCAATTTACCCTCAGTTCTTTGTAGATTGTGGTCAGCTCTGTTATTATTCTGTAAAAATACATATAACAACAGTGGAGTGGTAATAAGCATCCCCGCACGGCGGATAAGCAACTTCAATCTCTGCTGATTTCTCTTCAACTATCTTGCTGTGCTTGAGTCATTACTTTGTTTGGTGCATTAAACTACAACTTTTCAGAAAGTGTTTTGAAATATTGTTCATTCACATAGAACAATCAATTCAAAAAACAGTTAGTGTCATGACTCAGCTTCCTCTTCTTCTTTCTGCACAGGCTTGCATTCTCCTTCATCCTGCACTTACCCTAACTGATTATTAAAAATCACTTCTTCTGGTGTATGGCTTCCAACTGAACAAACAATGAATTAGATGGTGGGTCAGTGATGCAGCACTCTATCATAGCAGCAGCATCTGGAGACGTCACACACATCCATCCACCATTTACAGTGCTATAAGCTAGTATTGTTTTATACACATTCCCTAGTCAGACTGGTTTACAGTCTGAAGACCCAATCTAGTAGGCAAGCACACGCTTACGTTCCATAGATTCCTGAATAGAGATGTATCTAAGTTCATACCATAAGTGCTTTTGTGAATCAGGAACTAAAATGGACAAATGTAACTGTAAGCGAGTGGACTCACACCTGCGGTGCCTCCTGCTGGTCTCTTTCGGGAATTAGCTTGTTTCCATCCCTGGAGCGCCCTCTGCAGGCCAGTGTCCCACTGCCACTTGGCCCCCGTGTCCCTCCCTGGACTCCGATGCCCTGTTATTTGGGGTGCTTCCCCCTGGCAGTACACCCCTCAGTCTCGGGGCCTCCCCTCCCCGAGGAACTCCTACCCCCACCTCGCCTCAGTCATAGACTACTGCCAGTCACCAACTCACTCCCATGCCCTGGGGCAGACTGCAGTGTGAGCCACTCATCATAGGCAAGGTTGGGTCTGGACCTTCTGCTTCTCTCTGCACCCCAGTGCCTCTATGGGGCCTTGGACAAGGCCCTGCAGCCTGGAGAGTTGCCAGCCTGGAGCTCCCCAGCCTCTTTGGCCTTTCCCCTGCCCTGCCTCACTCTAGGCACCCTGAGCTTCCCAGCAGACAGGCCCCCTCTCTCTGAAGACAGAGAGAGACTGTCTCTGCTCCTGGCTTCCCTGGCCTTTATAGGGCCAGCTGAGTCTGTTTGGGGCATGGCCACAGCTGAAGCTGTTTCCCCAACCAGCCCAGCTTTTCCCCCTGCCCCAGCCCTCTCCAGGGCTGTCTTAAGCCCTTCCAGGCACGAACAGGTGACCACCCCGCTTCAGTAACTTAATTCAAGAAAGGCAAGTTGTAGATGACTAGTTGTAAAGAAAAGATTATAGGAAATGTTCCTACAATAAGTTGGCATTGAGAAAGCATTTGAAATAGAGAGAGGGGGCATGTGGCAGACAAAAAGGGATCAGAAGAAAGGGATCACAAAGTCAAAACAAAGGAAAAGGAGATATAAGGAGAGAGAAGTGGTGAGGAAAGTAGAAGGAAATTTGCTCCAATTCACAAGCTCTCTCTTCAATGTCAAGCTGAGTTCTGGTGAGGCCATGCATTAGGATCCAATAAAGCCTAGTGAAGTATTTGGAAAGTCTCACATTCACTTCAATGGACATTGGATCAAACCCTTATGAGGTAACCCTGCTCTGGGGAGGAATGAAGATACCTTGGAGAAACTTGCTAAGGTCCTTAGTGCTCGGGGCATGCTTGCGAAATAATGTGCCATCCTTTAGGGGCAGTGCAGAAGGGAAGGTGGAATAAGCATATGCAGTTTTCCTTTATTGTAAGCAGAACTTTACCTATATTTTTGGCAGCTGTTACTATCAACATGTACTGGAGTTAAAAAAAGAAGAGTTGAAATGACAGATTTCAGTCATGTCACTTATTAAAAGCAACATTGAGAGAATTGCTTCTCTCACACTCCTCACTGGCTTCCTAATGTAGCCTCCACCCATTCTGAATGTCACATCACCCACTCCAGACCTTGGCTGAAAATGAGAACCTTGCAAGAAAGTCAAAGATTTACCATTCCCCATCTGTCTCATTCTGTATACAATAAATGCACGGACGGCACAGGGCAATGGTCTAACTACTGCCATATTTTTCACATCCCCTGAAAATATAGGCCACTTTCATTCCTTACATTAGTTCTCACCTGTTGGTTAGCTACTTGGTAAAGCAAGAACCTTTTTCCAGGATGTTCGTCAAATAGCATGAGCATCAGTAATGGAAGTCTGAGCTGCACTCAGCTGATCCACATGAGTTTTGGCAAAGTCACGGAATTGTGGAGAACAGGAGAGAGAACTGGAAATATGTGAAGCTACACAGCAGTGAATACACTGTAACCATCCCCGCCATTTCCACAGCTCCCACCTCACTATTGTTACAAGTAATCCGTAAGGTGACTGCACCTGTCAGTTTTACTTAACGTCAAGCCACGTTATGTAGTGCGCTGTCATAAAGGTGGAGACAAAAGTGTGTACAGAAATCAATATGCCACAATGTAAAGATTATTTCATAACACAACTATCTTACACACGATAAAGGCTGTCATTTTGCCGCATGCCAAGTTTAGAAAGCAATGATAAACCAGCTGCTGTGGCACAGTTTGTTTCCTTTGTTCCTTTGATTAGGCATGATTTAAATGATTCATTCAATTATTACTTTTGTATTCAAAGATGGCTTATTTTCATGCAGATTTATGTCCCGTTATGCATAAAGGACAATCTTAATTGTGCTGAAACAACTGCAAATTTAATTAAAGTTTGCCATTCCAAGCATAAAATAGAGAAAATGCTGACTATGATAAAAATAAATATTCAGCTATTTAATTTAACTCAACATTTATTTTTAATCCAAACATCAAAATAACCTTGTTTTGAATTACAATTTCATGACAAATGTCTTGAACAAACATTTGTTCCTACTTTACTTCAATCTATTCAGCTGAATTATACTAGCTTCTTTACAAAACTCTGTTGATTTATAAATCTGCAGCGGCTGTATTGCTATGTCACAATGGAACACAGATAAACATATGTAAACTATTACTCTCATTAAAGAAAAACCCATTACCCAAATATTTATGAATAGCTTCAATCCAGTCAAAAGGGTTACAATTCAGTTGATAACGCACAATGAGTAAGGGAAAATAAGAGTCAGATTCGCAGGTAGTGTAGTCAACAGAGCTATACTGATTTATACCAGCTAAGGCTCTGGCTCTAAATGTTTAAAACATCCCGTTGTGGTTCCCAATAATGAGTGCCACTGAAAACTGTACATTTACTCTACAGGGTGGTAACTTCCATTACCAGAAGCAAATACTTCTGTATGATAACAGTATACATTTTTGATGGCATCAAGTAAAGGAAGAATCTGGCCTGATCTTGCTCTCATTAAAATAATTGAACATGCATTATACTTTATTTTCTATTTTTAAGTCTATCATATAAATCTATGAAATTATAATTAATTACATGGGGCAAATCCAAAGACTGTTACCAACACATGGATTTCCTTGGGACCGTCCTCAGTAGGTCTGGAGATCTCTGCTTGGGAAAGGGTTGCAAGGGAAGGGCTGGGGGGAGAATGAACATCATGTCGTCTAACCCTTTATGACATCATCGCTTCACAACTGATCCCCCTTAAAGGGGAAATCCAGGGGCAGGCTACTCTCAGAGCTATAGTGGCAGGGGCCAGGCAAAACAAATAGAGCTGGCACTCCTGGATGGACAGATGCCACTAGCTTCCTGTGCATCTTTGCAGGGTTCCCCTAGCACTGGCCCCCTGGGCTTCTTGAACGCAGAATCAAACCCCACTCTCCTAACAGTGGAAGTGAGAGAGGGAATAATATGAAGCAAATAATGTAGAAAAAACAGAGGAGAAGCTGTTGAAGTATGACGACATCATAAACAAAATCAATGTTTTAAATAAATTAAGTAGATCAGGCATGACTAGTTTTCTAAATGAACCCAGGACGTGAGATGAGAAAACACACGTTTTATCTCATATGCACCATAATAGCACAAAAGTATGTTATGCGACAGTTGTAGTGATTGCTACTGTTTTAAGGTGACCACATATACCCATAGGACAGATCTTCAGTTGGGGTTGATTGGTGTAGCTTTCTTGGCTTCAGTGGAGTTATGCTAATTTACAGTGGACGAGTGCCTAGCCTAGTGGATAGAGCAGTGAACTTGGACGCAGGATATCTGGATTCTAGTCCTAGTTCTGTCACTGAAATGCTGGATGTCCTTGGACACATCACTGCCCCCCTCTCTATATATCAATAAAATTGGGATAATGTTACTGTCTTCCTTTGTAAGCCACTATGTGATCTACTGGTGGAAAGTGCTATATAAAAGCTAGGTTTTAATGTGCATTAATAAAACAAACATCACATTGTTATAATATACAAGTACTGTTCACCTGACAAATAGTACAACTGGAACATTCATGTATAGCCGGGGGCCCTGACCGAAAGCCCAGTGAAGTTAAGAGGCTGACTTCAACGGCTTTGGATCAGACCCGATAGCTGGACGATTACTGTGCATATTTGTTTGATGTGGTTAACGTGGTATTGCCTGTGTTTTCACCTCTGTGATGTTTTCTGTAACTTTTTTACTAAATTATTTTACTTGTGTGAATTTTCAAGAAAATAGGTTTTAGGCAAATAATGGAAAAACATAATCACTAGAATTTGCACGGGAATTCAGATTTTGAGAGTTACACGCCTATTTTCAAGGAACAGAAACATACCATGTGACTTTTGTCCAAGTAAGGGCTAGACATTTTTGCAGAAATTATTTTTAAAAGAAAATCATGATCTGTCTGAACAAATTAACGAACAGAAAAAGCCACCAAAATCTAATAATCTAGGAAGTATTTGCAAACTCTGCTCATCACTTGTTTTCATGCTCAACTGCTTTAGCACAGGGAATGACTGCATCACAACTAAGGTGGGGCAGAGTCTGTCTGGGGCTTACCTGGGAATGACAGCTCTGCTTTGGGCAGCGGGGGTGAAGAGGAGGAAGGAGGTCAGAAACTGCTGTAAAAAAGATGCTCGGTGGTCAGCTTTGCAGCAATGACTCCCCCTACCCAGGAATGTGAGGTCTGAAGGGCATAAAGGTACAAAACCTGGGTGGGGCAAGTCTTTGTTCCACACAGCAAGGAAGCTAGCACCCACCCTCCTTCCCCCAGTGGAGGCAAATGGCAGGTTGGGTTAGGACCTGCTGTGGACGTTACGCTAGTCCCTCCTTTTAAACGGGGCTGGGAAGGAATTTTTCCCGCACCACCAGAATTGACTTCGGTGGAGTGAGGTTTTTTCACCTTCCCCACAGTGATTGTGAGGCAGGACCTTTTCTGGTGAGAAGCAAAGGTTGTAGGCCATATGTCAAAAAGTATTTTGTAAGGTTTGGTGGATGTCCAGTGCAGATACTCTATAGGGAAGGCAGCCAGTGACCAGATAAATGGCCTGGTAAAGGACTTAAAAGAAAGTGCTGGATAAAGGAAAAAACTGGGGAGGGGGTTGGGGACTTCTTTGATTGGTACGTCAGGGAGCCAACCCTCACTCCCCCCCCCCAATTCTCATAGCCCACCTTAACCCTCCTGGGAGGGTGGTGGATGGTAAGGTCCAAGCCATGGGTCATCTGGGGGACCTGAATGGAAACAAAGGAGGGGCTGATGGAAGCCCTGGAGAATTGATTTGAATAAGCAGAGATTTGCCTGCACTGTACACTTTATCTGCCAGGTAGTCTCAGACATCTATATAATAAAGTTGCAACCCGATTAAAATCCATAACAAGTGTCTCCTGTCCTTCTTGCGGTGTACCCAGACAATGGCTACCTACCATTCTCTGCCTCTAAATATCTGTTGATAACTGAAGTTTAAAATGAAGTACAGAACTGTAGACAAAGCAGTAATGACAAACAGAGAGAGGGTCCTTCTGCAAAGTGGTGAATTCAAAGGGATCCTTCTGTAAAGTGGTGAATTCAAAGGGATCCTTCTGTAAAGTGGTGAATTCAAAGGGATTTGAGGGCTCTTAGCAGCTCACTGAATCAGCCCTAAGTGTATGTAGACATAAGGGGTAACACTTGTGATTGGTGCTACTTGACTGAAGTTCTCCACATAACATAGGGCAATATAGCATTGCTATTATTCCCTATTTTGCCACATCAGAAACATATTACATAACAGTTAGGAAGGAAAATCACAAGGAGCAAAGAAATATTTTGACCAAGAATCAAACATGAATCCTTATATCTACTGTGTCAAATCCTACAACACAAAATACAGATGTCAGCTGTTATATTTAGTAATAAGTGCTTCCTTGTAACTTGATAGAAAGAAAGAAAGAAAGAAAGAAAGAAAGAAAGAAAGAAAGAAAGAAAGAAAGAAAGAAAGAAAGAAAAGCTCCCATTTACTTCAATGGACTTTAAAATGAGACTCAAATAAACAAGTCTTTAAGAAGTTACTTTTTTTTCCTTTACATCACACCACTCTAGCATGTCCTATTAGCTGTCAACATATTTTTCCAGGTTGCAGACATAATCATTAAGGTTAAAGATCTAGAGAGCAATAAAGGAATGTTACCACTGCACTTGTCCGGCTTTTATTCTGACCTGGAAATTAATATATTTATCCCAAGAAAATCAGCATACTAAACACAAGTAGTCTATGGTGAGTTACCAACATAAAGTTTATCAAAAATAAGTAATAAAATCAATATGCTCCTATTTCTGAATATTGATTTCTGAAATTAAAGGAAGCAAAATGTTTCACCTATGTGGAATTTTAACAGAGAGTTTATTGTCCCAAAACTTAAAAAAGAAGAAAAAAGGTTTATCTGAATAGTGATTTAATATATCAGTCTATCATAGTCTTATGAATAATGGGAATGCATTCGTAAAGTAAATCAGAAATGATAAAACATTTAAAGTGTCAATTAAGGAGACAATTGAATGTATGAGTAGCTTGCTTACCTGTTTGACATCATATGCAAGAAGAACAAATCTTAAATCTGGTGAAACTGAATATCTTGATGCTTTGAAAGTTACCTAAAAACAGGTAATAATATGGGTAATTAACACATTTAAGGTAATTTTTTCCCAAAGATTCTGACATTCACTTTATAACTGCAAGATAATTTCTATTACAAACAACTGAATTATTTGTGCATCAGAAGGGCTATATTAATTCTCAGTGTAATTTCATTGACATTATTCAACTACAGCAGATTAATTTGGCTGCTACACTATCAACAAATTAAAAAAACCTCTGAGACTTGGTCATGATAGCAACACTATGCTCAACATTAACTGTTTGAAGGAGGGCAACTATAATCAGCACAAAAAAGGAAAGACTAAGCTTCTGTGATATATACTTCATAGACAATTATGAAAGAGGCCTCATTGGTTAAGCTTAAAGATAATTGTGACATTGCACCCCATAATGCTTTATAGAAATATGCTTCTGAGTGTAAATATGACATAACTGGAATATGTTTATGCTAGATATGCCATGTAACATCTGTGCAAAGGTTATGCTCTTCTGCATGTATTCATCTTATTTGTATGCATGTATCATTTTTATATCTGAAGTTATGAGCATTGGCTCTATGCTTGTATTTAAAGTGTTTGCTGTAGAAAGCACCTAAGGCAGATTTGGTCAACATAGTGTGAAGGGGTTATTCAAGTAATTCGGAGTACTTGGAGAATAAAGAACCTCGATAGTCGCTGTTATTGCCCAAAAGGGTCCGAGGTACTCTGCAAGAACGAGACCGACTCCACACTGAGAGTAATTGGCTTTAATGAAGGTAAAGTGACACATCTGCAACGGGGACCCCAAGCGTTGCTGTCACTGAGACGGGGACCCAGCGCCCTGCAGCTCGGCCTGGGGTGAAGTCCTAAAACAAACACAAAGCATGCTCATTTTATACAAACAGCAGCATATCAGCTCATACATAATGCAATAGACACTCTCCGCCCTCCGGGGCTGCCTCCCTGGCCAACAGCCAGGGACTTACCACACAGCAGTCCCAGCCGGCTACAGCAGGTCAAAGCTAGCATGCTGTGTCCTACAATAACCGGAGGCTGAGAAAGCGGAATTGCCTGAGCTAAGCCGTAACAGAATCTTCCGTGGTATCGCCTACTACAGTCGCCAATCCACATCTTTCCTGGGAATTCCTGGATAAAACTGAGTCATGTATGGACATGTGACTTGCCCATGTGACTCCAAAGCTCCATATTGTAGCTGGATTCTACACAGGGAGAGAGGGGGGTTTCCACCCACAAGAGAAAGTCTGTTTAATCCCCTGGAAGCCCCTCCATTTTGTCTTCAGCTGGCACAAAAGATAGCCTCTCCACCCCAAGGAGATGCCTGAAAGAAACTGGAATAAAGGACAGTAACTACAGGGGTGTGAGTGATTGCTGGACCCAGGCTAGGAGGAAGTATAGTCTGTAAAAGAGGCTTATTGGAACATCTCTGAGGGAGAGATTTACCTGCATTTAGTTTTTACTGTATTAGGCTTAGACTTGTGTGCTTTACTTTATTTTGCTTGGTAATTTACTTTGTTCTGTCTGTTATTACTTGGAACCACTTAAATCCTACTTTTTGTATTTAATAAAATCACTTTTTACTTACTAATGAACCCAGAGTATGTATTAATACCCGGGGGAGGGACAAACAGCTGTGTCTCTCTCTCTATCAGTGTTATAGAGGGCAAACAATTTAGGAGTTTACCCTGTATAAGCTTTATACGGGGTAAAATGGATTTATTTGGGGTTTGGACCCCATTGGGAGCTGAGTATCCGAGTGTTGGAGACAGAAGCACTTCTTACGCTGCTTTCAATTAAGCCTACAGCTTGTGGGGGACGTGGTTCAGACTTTGTTTGCAGCAGGCAAGCATGTCTGGCTCAAACAAGGCAAGGCACTGGAGTCCCAAGCTGGCAGGGAAAATGGGCTCACAGGTAGTCCCAGCACATCAGGTGGCAGTCCCAAAGGCGTTTCTGTGACCCAACCCATCATAATAATGAACAGAAAAAAAATGGATAAGCACATTTAAGCAATAGAGCTTTGTCTCTCTAGTTGCTTCTCCTTTATCTTTGAGCATAAACATTTTTGTAGAACAACCTTCACTAAGAGGAAATGTCTTATTTTACAGGAAATTCAAAGAAAACAAGAAAAATCTCTGGTGGAAAGTAAAGTGAAACAGAAAGCAGCATTACAAAACTAATATTGCTTTATATATAGCTAAGTCTACATGACACCCAATTGAATTGAGTATTGTAATTTAATCAAGGGGTAATGCTGATGTCAGAAAGAATTTAATGCATTTGATGTAGAAAGAGGATCAGTGTGCCAGAAGAAATAGTACCACTGAAGAAAAATATTTTACGTTAATTTGGAAACATTTGCTGTCTACAGAAGGAAAGGGTCAAAAACCAGGTAGTGAAGACATAGGCAAGATGAAAAAAATAGAAGCAGCATAACTGGGGGGAATAGAAGCCCAGAATTGGGTATACCCACAATGAAAAACGTTTTTCATTGATGCTGCTGCTCTCAAAGGGCCTCTGCACATGTACACGAATACCTGAGCTGACTAACCTGGGGTATGCAAACTGAGCCTTGCTAAACACCACATTCAGGCTAGCTAATGCCCTCAGATGAGTGTATGTACATCTCTCACTAAATTCAGAGGAAACTGCATGTTTGACTGTGAAGGCAGAATTTTAGCCCTTTCAAAACTAATAGAACCAACCTTGCAAAAGAAATCACTGGAAAACTTCAGTTTTGAAACAAAATGCCCATAGTAAATGTATTATTTTAATATTGAGCACAGCAGTTCTACAAGTGGCCAGAGGAAAAAAGAAATAGAAAAAACAGCCACCAGAGAAAAAGAAAGGAAAAGGACCGTGGGTTTAAAATATTTTTTTTGCTTGTTCAAAACAAGAGATTCCTGTCCCCCTAACCTAACCTTGATTGACTGACTGATGCAGTCAAGACAGATCATGTATATGAACATTTCACTTATATGGCAAAGCACTAAGAACATTTTTAGATGTGGAGTTCTACTTCATTCTGGCAATGTATTAATTATTGCCACACTAACTCAGTCTTCTGAAATGTATAACCTGGGAAGTTTTCCAAAATCATTTTCAAGCAAGTGAGGTTTCCTGCATTTAGTGAGAATCTTCAGTCAGTGATTATGCCACTGCAACACTAATGACGCACTCAGAGTAAACACCTGGGCAGCTCAGCTGCAGAATGTTGGCACTTTTAGGCAAAGCCAGTAAGAGCTAGTTTCTTATTTCCCATTAAAAGATCATCTCAAGTATCTAGGGATTTATAATTGTGTGAGACATGCTGAAGATGTCCTGGTTCCCCTTGCACTCACCTGCACTTTTTTGTATGGTTCTGGGAGTGTCACGTATAAGTGGAGTGTAAGTATGTTACAGTCTTCTGACTACTGCTAGTGGTTTTGGCAGACTATTTCCCTCCTTCTGGTATAATGGGATTATTCTTGCTAACAGAAGTTCTTCGGATGCAAGGCTTGCATCAAAAGAAGTGGGTATTCACCCACGAAAGCTCATGCTGCAAAACGTCTGTTAGTCTATAAGGTGCCACAGGATTCTTTGCTGCTTTTACAGTCTTATTAATCTCTCCTCATATGGAAGCCATTCCATACCCTAATCATTTTGTTGCCCTTTTCTGAACCTTTTCCAATTCCAATACATATATTTTTGAGATGGGGCAACCACATCTGCACATCTGTTTCTAGCCAGCATGTTCTCTACCTTTCTGGGGAAGGGATTTTCTATTTTATTTTTTTTGGTTTTCATTAAGCATTTTATTAATGTGGGACTTTAGTGCTTTTAACCCTAGTGAAAATTTGGAGGTTAAAACACCTCTCTCCACCCCTATAATATTTTTTCCCCAGAAATACCTGCAATTGAGTTTTCTTGCTAGTTTTGCTACCATGTGCATGAACACTATTTTTTCAGACTGCTGCCTGTGCCAGAAACTGTTATTCTTACTGTAGGCAGATCCAGTTTAATGCTGTCTCTATGGGAATCTCTACACTGTAATGAGGATTTGTGATTACAGCACATGTAGAAGGACCCGAGCTAGCTTCGATCTAGATAGAGCAAGTGTAGTTTGTGTATGCCTGTATCAGCTGCAAACACACCTCCTCATTGCAGTACATACATGCCCTGTGACCTGCATAACTGCTACTCTTGCAATATTTACATTTCATAATGCTGCAAACTTTTTACCCAGAAATTAGATCTCAAAGGCTTGTACATTCTCTCTCCTTCTAAACTCACAGGTCTATCATGTGTTTCATGAACTATGCTGAGTTTGACACAATTTTATTTTTTCTAAGTTGTAAAAGCAACAGACTAGGTTTGCTGAGGCAGAACCCCCACTAACTGCAGGATCCGAACCAACTGTATACGATGATCAGCAGATTGCATTCTTAGCCTCCTATGAAAGAAATACCTCGTGCGATATGGGTTTTAATTCTTTGTCTGACAATGATGCATGCTGATGTGACACTCCATGGACAATCTATGGCCTCTTCTATTCCCAATAATGCACTTGATAACTATGACCACTGATATTACCACTTGCACAGATCACAAGGATGATAACCAAATGGAGACGGACTGATACAGCATATTTAAGTTACTCTCTGCCCTTTATCTTCTTGATGATATACTAGGTTTGTTTTTGAAGCAAAGTATTTTTTTCAGGGAAAGAAAAAGAGAGGGACTGTTCTTTGAGACAGTGTGACAAAAAGCAAAAAAATCTAAGAGAAACTTAAGCAGGGCAGAGAAAGAGAGAATAAGGGAGAGAGCTAATTCTTTCCTCCACCTTTTAGAAATATTAAAAATGTCTGGGTATTTTTGAAAGTGAAACTTGCTCAGATCTTGCTTTACAAGGCCAAGGCTTCGCACTGATAGAGATTTTTTTTTCTTTCATATTTCATCAGTGTTTCACTGATAACCAGAAATGTTTTGTTGCAAGTCAGTTGATATTGTCACGCATAAAGATAGCTTAGGCTAGAGACAGTATAATAAGCCCATATTACAGTTAACAATGCCCGGTTTCAGTGGCCATGGTGAATGCTCAGATAACTAAGAGAAGGAAATATTGATTCAGACTCAGCCTTTACTTGATCTCCATTGCCAATATACGCCACTCAACCTGAACCTCTTTTTCCTTTTCTTTTCTTGAAACCTGGTTTTGAGTTATTATTGATATACAGGCTAGTCCTTTCATCTCTGCTCAATAGTCTCACTCACTATACAATATTCTCCATGGTTCAGATGTTCAATGGTATTTAGGCATCTAACTCCCACTGATTTACGTGTAAGTTAGGAGCCTAAATACCTTTGAGGATCTATGCCCACATGACTGCTGAATTTTAATTGCTCTTGCATTTAAAGTAGTGCCCTGTTTCTAGTCTTTCAACATACATATGGCAGAGATGGACATTACTTATAAGGTAACCTAGTCAACCTCTATGGTTACATATGGCTGTCCAACATTTTGACAGATGAAAGGAGACATGGCAAAGTCAGAGGTGCTTAGCAATGGCATGGGAAAAGAGCCCAATGTGTGAGCGGTAAACCTCACAGAGTCCACTCGCCAGATGGAAGTTGAAGCATATTCTGCTTCCTGGCTCGCCTGCAGGCCTCAGTCTGGGCTCTCTGCTGGCTCTCCAGGATGACTACACCAGTTGTAACCTGACTTCTCCAAACTAAAGGATTGTGGGCAGGATTTTCCCAGTTGTCAGTGGGTTGCTGTATTTCTTGAGGACTTGCTTGACCTTGTTGCTGTGCTGGAGCTTTGACCTTCCTCTGCATCACAGGTGATTCTTAAGTTGGCCATAGTGCACAGCCTTTGACAATCAATCATGAGACATGTGCTTCCCATGTCCCAACCAGCGAAGCCTGTGAATGTCCAGCATAGTCTGGATAGACTGTAGGCCAGTTCTCTTAAGGATCTGTTACTGGTGATTTGTTGGTCCCAAGTAACTCCAAGAATTTTTCTAAGACAGTGGAGGTGGAAACTGTAAAATCTCCGCTCCTGCTCAGAGTACATAACCTGGCTTTCACAACTCTAAAGGAGGGTAGTATGGACACAAGCCTGATCAACAGACACCTTTTTGTTCAGAGTTAGCAACTTCTTGTTCCAAATATGCAAGGTAAGTTTGCCAAAGGAAACAGAAGCGTTGCCACTTTTAACATCAAGTTCCCTAGCAAGGTTGAGTGGGCTGGTAAGAATTGAGCCGAGAAATGAGAAGTGATCCACATTGTCCAGAGTTTCATTATTAAGGTAGGTTTTAGGTGGAATGTTGGTGCCTTGTGACATGGCAACTGTTTTCTTGATACTAATTACCATGCCAAACTTCGTGCATGCATCAGAAAACGTATTCAAAACATTAAGACAGTGCAGGATTATTACTCATAGTATATTTTCTAGTGCTTTTAGCACTTTCTCTAGGATAGATTCAGTGGGTCTAGCAGCAGAGCTTCAGCCACTTAACTTGGGAGACTCTTCCACATTTGAGAAATTGACAAGCTATTTAGGCTATATTTTCTTCTCTTTAATTTTACCCCACTTATATTTAGATTCCCTTGTACTAATCTAAACATCCATTCTTGATGCTTACACTCTTCATATTCCTGTTAACATTTCCTCTTACTTTCACTGTTGTTAATATCCAAAGAGCATGCTGTTCCTTATTTCTTCCTACCAAGAATAGAGCCATTTCAAGACTGCTCCTTTAAAACTGACCGTAAAAAATAATACTTAGCACTTCACACAGCAATTTGTGTCTTCACAATATTAGCTGAGGGACTTTGCTGTTGATGTTCATTGACATGCTCAGGTCACCTTATCAGATGGTCATTGGCCAAGTGGCGATGCAGAGCAGTAATCGAAGGGTAAGGATTACGTGGGTAGCATTAACATGGCACTACGTTTCAAAATAGTTTCCTGAAGTGGCAGTGGCAACTATGGGAACAGTGAGCATCAGGCCCCCTTTCACTTCTGTAAATCAGAAAAGGCAGTGTAGCAGTAGACAGAGAAGGCTTAAGAAGAAAATCTGGCAGCAGTCAGAAAATGCAGGGTAATTGGAGAAGGATGGTCCAGTGGTTAGGACATGAGGCCATGACTTAGGAAACTAGGTTACATACCTTGTTCTGTTTCTGTGTGACTGAGAAAGTCAATTAACCTTAGTGCCTCAGTTCCCATTCTGTAAAATGGGATAATATGACTTCCCTATCTCCCAGCAGCATTATGAGAATAAATACTTTAAAGTCTGTAAGGCACTGAGCTACTACAGTAATGAGGGACATATAAGTATGGTAGGAAGTAATTAAGGAAGACCCATTAAGAGAGAGAAAAGGATCCTGATAGCAGAGAGGGCCTTACAGCAAAAAGAAATATAGCCAAAAGAGACAGAACTAGAAATAAAAAAAAATAACAACCCCCTGGAAAGCTAAAAAAGACAAAAAAAGAGGAAGACCTAGACAGAAGCGACTAACAACAGGCTTGGTCAATGGAACAAGAAAAAAACAATGGCAGGTGCATGAAATTAAAGAGACTGATCAAGTCAGGTGCATAGACTGATAGAAAGTAGGCAAAATCCAAACTTGAGTGGATTCTCCTGTGATTGGGTCTGGTCTAAGATTTTTAAAAACTGTATGTATTCTACAGTATATGAAAATTATATTAAAAAAATCACACTAAACAGGGTATTCAGGTTGTAAAGTCAAGCATTCAGAAGTTAGGAAATGCCTGTGTTAAGGTTGCCTGTGCAACATGTGACAAAGTTCCTCCTCTACCTTGGTGGGTCCTGCGCTTATTGGCAGATTTGCTCATCTCACAGATTCACCCTGTGGGTCGGGAAACAGCCCAGAGACCTTCCCCTCTGGTAGAAGCCACAGTCCAGGTCAATTCCTTCCGTGTTTGATCAGGAGTTGGGAGGTTTGGGGGGAACCCGGGCCCACCCTCTACTCTGGGTTCCAGACCAGGGCATCAGGGGGGGCCTTAATTAGAGTCAGGTGCTTAACAGCCTCATCTGACTCTGAGCAGGTTAATTGGAGTCAGGTGTTCTCATTAGCCTGGAGCAGCCCCTGCTCTGGTCACTCAGGGAACAGAAAACTGCTTATCCAGTGGCCAGTATATCTCCCATCTACTACTCTGCTGTTCCCAACTGGCCTGGGTCTATCACTAACCTTAATTTGTTCCCCTTGTGTGTATGCATTATGACACGGTCTATAACTGCACTATTACAAGCTATTGTTTATATACACTGTCCTACATTCTTAAAAAGCAAACTGAAAAATCAAAATGCACCATGTGTTTCCATATTGACCCAAAATAGGTCATCAGCAACCTTGGGACCTTTAGATCCACTACACAGACCTCTGCCACTTGAGCTAATGGAGTAACTGGTAGTAAAAAGCTAATTCCCTCTCTGCAGGCGAGCTACTAGAGGGAGTGAAACAAGCACTTTGCCAGAGGGGTTCATGGCTGTTTCCTGACGGCAGAGGGCTACTGACACTCAGGAATCCTGAGTTCAATTCCAGGTTCTGGAGGGGAATGTTGTCTAGTTGTCATAAACCCTGTTTGCCACACAACCTGTTGCTGATCCACTCTACTCCTATCCAATTCCCCCCCCCGAATCATTTCTGTACTCCTGTTACTGTCACTATCCTCCCCATAGCTCTGTCCTTGTCCCCAGCATTATCTTCTGCCTCCTCCTGACCCTGTGCACCGCTGCTCTTCTCTCTTTCTGACCCTCATGTTCTTAATTCTCCCCGACCAACTCCTGTCCCTGACCCACTCCACATGTGACTCCTGTGCTATCCCTGCACTGCTCTGATTCTTGTTCCTGTTCCCCATTCCACAGTTCCTCTACACCCTTTGCATTGCACTCAGGATATTTCCTCTTGCTGCCTGGGCACCTGCAGTGGGACTGGGGACAGTATTGAGAGCACCGGAGAAGTCTCCCTGCTCTCGGTTCTCGATACCGAGTGCCACAGAATCACCCAGCAGCCAGGAGGGCCAATGGCAGGGAAAGTCAAGCTCGTCACTGGAGCCTGGGCTGGAGCATGCTAAATCACTCTGTGGGGATGGGCCAGGCATAGTGTAGTCTGCAAGCAGAGTCTCTGAAGGGACTTGCAGCATTGTGTATAATTAGAGACAGACAGAGCTGGTGCAACCATTTAGGCGACCAGGGCGCTGGCATTTGGCGGGTGGCATTTTCTTCAGCAGCGACCACGACGGCCGGATCTTCGGCCACCCCGGTCGCCGCCGGTATTTAGGCGGAGGGAGCTGGGACAGGGGAGCACACGGAGGGCCGCCTGCAGCAAGAAGGGAGGGGGGGCGGCACGCAGGGGAACTCCCCGCCCCAGCTCACCCCAGCCCCACCTCCTCCCCGAGCACGCCATGGCTGCTTCACTTCTCCCGCCTCCCAAGCTTGCAGGGCCAATAAACTTAGGCACCACAAGCCTGGGAGGCAGGAGAAGTGAAACAGCCACGGCGTCCTTGGGAAGAAGGCGGGACAGGGGTGAGCTGGAGTGCAGAGGGGTGCCTCAGGGCGGAGGGTGGGAAGCTGCCGCAGGGGAGGCGCCTCAGGGTGGAGGGGGGAGCTGCCACCAGGGGGGTGGGGCGCCTCAGGGCGGGGGCTCGGGGACGGGAGAGGGCGCAAGGTGGAAGTTTCGCCTGGGGCGCGAAACATCCTTGCAGCGGCCCTGGGGACAGATTTTCAAAAAGATACAAAGGGCAGTTAAGTGCCTTTCCTTTGTGCTTTAAAAAGCCTCCCCCTTATTTACAAACAACATATTTTGAACAAATTTGTGGATATTGACCACTCTGATGAGTTACAAAAGCTTTGCAGATATTCTTGGATTATTACCAAGGGATCCTTACAATTTTATTTATCAACCATTCTCTCAGATTTTTGCATATCTATGTGCATTGTTGCACTGCACTAATAAACCATAACATAAAATAAATTAGCTGTGGAGGTTATTTAACATTCAAAGTGCATATGTGGGTGATGTTCTAATGTTCATAACATATTCACAACATGTAAGTGTCATTAAAACACCCCATGTTGCAAAAGTGAGTAATATTTATGTGGTATAAAGTGTAGTTTAAAGCATTTACTATTATTCACTCTTATTAATCTCTTGTGGAAAGCTCTTAAATAAAACAGAACCATGTAAGCTGCTCTTGCAATTAAAGCTACGATAATCAACAAAGAACTATAATTGCACTATGATGCTGTACTGAGTTTCCAGTCAAGAGAGAGGAAGGTGACAATAAAGGAAAGCTTACTGTGAACAATTCTATGTGAAATATCACAAAAATATTCACTGCCAAAAGCTCCATTCAGACTAAAATTCTAATTCTGTGCTTTTGGCTGCAAGGCCTCTGCAGGGCTTCTACAGCTGGGTTGCCACAGAGCCTAATGGTGATTCATGAGCCAAAACTACTTCTGCTCTGCTCACCCATCTGACACCATGCATCTAATTAGCAGGCAGCAAAAAGTAATCCCTCTCTATCAATCCACGTGCAAAAGATGGCCCACAGTAATATCATACTAGAAGCATAATACACTCTGGGGTACATCAAATGGGAAGCCCCTAGAAACTTGTGCAATTTAAACAGATTAACTGGATGAGACCCAGGACTGAGGCTCTTAAGCCTGACATTAAGCTTCCTTGAAAAGGCAGAGGAACCAGGGCCATGGGGAAGGTGGATTTTTGAAGAACAAGGGTAAACATAAGCGCATGAGATTCATATTTTTAACAGGGTCCCCAAACTATGTGAGGGGATCAAATGAGAACATAATTTTGGGATAATTAAATATGCTTGGTGAGGCAACTGCATAAATCCAAATTATTTTATTCTATATTTCTAAGATTAGTCCTCTAAAGGGCAAGGAAAGTAGAGGGATTGCATTAATTTGATGTGGCATTCTCTTGAGTGCTTGCTGGACAGTAAGCATCGCTTTGGAATAACTCACTTTTTTCAACACCCATCTCATGCACACAAATATGCAAGCTAAAAATGCACCAAAAGCAACATGACATTTCTCAGCAATATAGACCTTTCTGATGTAGATCAGTGGATAAGTCTCCTTACCAACTAATGTCCTTCGTTATTAGGGTCTGGAGTTCAAATTCATCACCCACAAGACTTTGAATACATGGCACAAGGTACTTCTATGTGACTTTCAGAGCTTGCACATCCAATCAACACTCCAGCAGCGTAAGTGTGACTCAGAAAGGCAAGTTTTCATAGCAGGGATAACTCCAGAACTAAATTGGCTGCATGGAAAACCCAAAGGGCTCCTTTGTCCAGTTAAACCTATTTCCTTCCTTCCAATCATGCTGCCTGAAATTGATCCTACGGCTTCTGCTGCATATATGATAATATGCATACAGTTAGTGGAGTGTGGAGAGATCAGCAAAAGGAGGAGAAACTAACTCTTTCTTTTATGCAGAAGTGTTGGGGGGAAATGACTCACTCCTCCTTCCATTTGCCCTACTCCTCTATAGCCAGAAGGTTACAAGGAGTGGAAAGAGAAAAAAGAAATGCCATGCCATGCCATAAAGGAAGTAAGAGAATGTCTCCTCCCATCCCATAGATGCTTGTCTGCTGAGGTGATCTGATGCTGTTTGAGCTAAGCTGTTTGATTTAGTGACTACAGCAAAAGACAGAGTCTAGACTCCTGGTGGTACCCCAGGTTGCTACTGCCTCACTCTGTGACCTAGGACCACTCATCTCTGTGTTTGTGATTAATGTATGATGTTCAAATAAGAATATCATTACTTTATTTGTATTACAATAATAAGAACAAGGCATTTCCTTGTATAAATATAGATAGTTCCTTAGCGTTATTCGTGAGCCATGTGTTTTTCTTCCTCGCAGAGATTCTCATAACTCCATGCTCTGTCCTCTTAGCAATGGAAGGTGAAAACTCATGGTCTGCAGGTCTCTCCTGAGGTTAGAGAGAGTTAAAACACTCTCCTTTCTCTCTCTATTATCCCCTTCGCACTCTGCACAGGATGCACCTAAAAAGAACAGGAGTACTTGTGGCACCTTAGAGACTGACAAATTTATTAGGATGCACCTAGTTTCCTATCTGGAACACAAGTGCTTTGATGGCCTTCCTGCTGTTGAATCCTGCCTCTGGTCACAAAGAGCAGGATTGATTTACCTTAACAATACTGCATGTGTGAATAGTGATGCATAAATTACTCCCCCCCCATTCCACCGCCCTTTCTGTTGCTGTCCTCCTTCAAGGTTAAGACTTTCCACTGCAGTCACAAGATATGCACAATCAGCTAACATGTGGATGGAGACTGCTTAGGACCAAAGTGAATGGGCCAGGAATTGGTGGGTCTTAAAGCAACAGCCCTTATTTTATTCATGTTTCTAACTTCTTCCCACATCCTTAATCATCACACATCTGGTAGATGAATCCTAGCAGTTTTTGAGAATTAATACATTTGCCATATTTTCAGTTACTAATTTTTAGTGGTCTTTTTGGGGGGTGGCAATGGAAGGAAGGGAAATTGTTGACATTGGTTGGTTTCAGTGGCTATGAATTGGGAAGTGGATTATGGGTCACTGGGTCCCTATACTTTTTCATATTTGCAATTTCCTGGATTGCTTTTTGGTTGGGGTTTATATAATCTAGGTGAGGGCGGCCATGCTGGCAGTATGGTGAGGGATGGGAGAAAGATGAGAGGCCATCGGCATGCATTTCATGAGCTCAAGCAAGCATGCAGCCCCCTTCCTTGTTCTTTCATGCAGCCATCTCTGAAACTGCATTTATGATTGGGTTACTAACAGTTAATCCATTTATTGACAACATTTTAAAAGGAAATGACAGTAAAAAGAGTCTGTTAAAAAGGGAGAAAAAAAAACATGTCAGAAAAATGGCAACCTTATTTAGACAAAAATGTGGTATGACTCCAAAATCATTTTGGAATTATACTGTGTAATAAGAATAAAGATTTGCTGCTGACTGCTAAATTGGTGAGCAGGAGCTTACATTCCAGGGTGACAGGAACATTAGCTAAATAATAGAGAATGTATTGCCATTACACATTGATACAGCATCACAATATAAATTCAAGATGCCATGTTGTGATTAGTTTCTAGTCTCTTTGGATCCCTGGACTATTGAGGTTGCTTAGCTTCCAGCTGTTAACATTTGCATATCACTGGTTTAGAGTATTAACTGTTTACTGGCCAGCTAGAGAGGGCACACTATTCACTGGTTAATTCTGACAGGTTCACTGAAGTTGAAGGATATAGTTCAGAAAATGCATCCAATCAATAACCTACAGAGATGATAGGATATTTATGGTGCTTCTTGAAATGGTTTTGTAATTTTTTCCCTATCAATACATTTTGTTAACGATTAGATTATTTTGTGAATGGTCTGATTATATAAAGTATTCAGTCTTCTCTACTCATGTTTGGAGAGGACAAATGGCTTAATTATACTAAAATGTAGTAATTTTAAGACAGTCTTTGAATAAATCCATAGGAGACTGAGAAAAAACCCTGCTGTTTTCTATAGAAACTTTTAAGACATTCTCTTTGGAGGAGAAATAGAGACTTTAAAAGAAGAAAACACCAGAACTTCTTAATAAATTCCAGCACCGTTACACCTTGATTAAAAAACCTTTTCTATAATGCACGTAATACAGAACTTACTAATGAGCCCAGAGTCTGCCTTTTTGTGCTGAGTGAGTTTTGCTGGCAGATATACATGGAGAGGGAACACAGTGAATGTCTTTCAAAGGCTTTTCAGAAGGCTTTGCCTCTGCATTTTAGACAGAAAGTGACACTAAGTAGGATAAAAGAAAACTTACTCTTCACAAAATGGCAATCTCCAAGGAGTAAAGCAAGAACTTCTGAGCTGCACACTAGGGGTCTGTGTGCATCAAGGGATTAGTAGTAAAGTAAGATGATATTCACTTATAAGATTCTGGTTCAAATATAGCCAATTTTCAGAGCAACCATGACTACCTCTTTGGTTGTGTCCCTGAAAGAAGTTTATTATTGCAGTCTGATTTCTAATAGGCAATTATCAACCTCACTAAGAAAAACTCACCCCCTTATTGGCTCTTTGGACAGAAAAGAGAGAGAGAGAGAGAGAGAGAGAGAGAGAATGAAAAGTGGAAGAATGTTTCATACAGAAAAGTGGCTTCTCTAGGATGGGACCATGTGTGGAAACTTGCATTGCCAGTGCCTGTGTTATGGTGTGTTTTTGATGAGCACAAGACAGCTCTGCAGAGTGTTAAACCAGCACCATTTCTATTTATGCACTAATGATTAAGCAGATATGACAATGAGAGAGGAATTATGATTAGTGATTTAGGAGTTTAGCCTTGGAAGAGTCCATCTAGCAGTGTGGAGAAGCAGGAGCATTTTTGAGGGTAGAGCTTAGAGAAGTGGGAGTATTTTGAATTTCAATTCTGCAACCTGCCTCTGTTTCATTATGACCCCAGGTTAGGACTGTTTGCTGTGTATTCATCACAGACAGAAAGTTGTCAGGTACAGCAAAATTCCCCTTTATTATTATACCTACAAGTCATTTTTAGGCTTCTGCTCCATATACAGTATTTTCATTCCACTTGTGTGTGACTATGGGTAGAATCTACCTCATTTGTGCTTTCAACTTTTTACTATGCTCACATACTGCATTCAAATGAACTTCTTGTGGAAAACAGACACAACATCTCTCTATTCTTTGCCTCTGTTCCATATATAGGCCTGCTGGACTGTTGGTTGGATATTAGGCATCTTTGGTCAGTTGCCAACTTCTAATTAAGAGTGTGCGTCTTGTGCCTTGAAATCAGTCTGCGTGATCTGAGGTTGAACTGGTCCCTTCTAATGCAAACCCAGAAAAGAGCAACCCTCTGAAAAGAGGGGGCATTTGCAGTGTTTGGCTGCTGTCCACATCAATTTGTTGTAAAATATGGTGTCTTGCCATATGGAAAAGGAGCATTTTTACTCAAGTGGACAAAAAGAGACATTTATAATTGGTAATGCCTGCCCTTCTCAGTGTCAGATTGAGCCTTGAGGCATGGCTGGGATATAAGGCGCACCATTCCAGAAATAGACCCAGGAGACATTGGGTCTCACAGACACACCCCTCAGATAATTCTCTCCCCTCTGTCTCCTGCTTAGTCCAGAAGGGTATCACATTTTCTGTAGTCCTATACCAACAGAAAATGCAGACCTCGCCCCCCTGCAGTGGCTAAGGGAGTCCTTTGCTTCTGGAGACTGGCTCATTCCCAAGAGCTCCTGTTCTCCTACCACTAGTTGAAGTGTTTAGAGGAGGCAGCTGGCTGGGGCCTGGTGCCCCTGAAACAGAGAATGCGCCTGAGGTGGGGGAGAAAGGAAGTTACATTACAATGAAATACAGGGAGCAAACAAAGCCAAGGTAACTTTGGGCTGCATCGGCAAAGACATCACAACACAGACCAGGAAGGAGATAATCCCTCGCCATGTGGCTGTGTTGAAAATGAGTCTTGAATTCAGTCCTGGGCACCTTGGTCCCCAAAAACTGAAGTAAATTCAGAAACCAGAAACAGAAAAGATCAAAGGGCTGTAGGGACAGATTTGTAAGGAAGAATTGAAAAGGATGAAATATGTACCACATGGCTTGAAGAAGTGAGGATTACAGGTAGTATCACTGGGCATAATGGGATCAAATAAAACAAAGGGAAACTTCAGCTAAATATCAAAAAGTATCCTAAGAATAATTATTAAGGTAGCACACTACCACTTGCAAGGCATTTTACAAGAAATCCAATCTAAGTTCAGAGCAACAGGTAAGTAGAAAGAGGTTAGTAGAAATGAGAAATATATATTTTTTCTTTATTCAATTATGAGAGCTTCTTGAATCTGTAGTAATGTCAACAAAATGGAAAAAAAATTGAGGATTTTTTTTCAAAATTTTCCACATTTTTCAACCAACTATATGGTTTAATGTTTCAAATTTTGAATTTTTTAAATTTCAAATTTTGACCAAAAACCACCCACAGAAAACTTTTCAACATTTTAATAAATTTTTCCCACATTTTATGATCAACTCTACTTATTATACCCATCAGCTAGATTCACTATAGGCAGCACAGCAGAAGTCAGCCTTCAAGGCCCCCATCAGACTGTATGCCAAGCAAATGATAATATACTGGATTGGAAAATCTCCCATTAACAGTGGAATGGGTGGTATTGTCCATCTCTAATATCATCTATTCTAAACAGATTCTATATCATTTTTAAGCACTACATTCTTTGTCTGTTAGAGACAAATGGCAAATACTTATTAACTGGATGCCATTTAAAAGTGACATACAATTTTAATGAGTAAAATAAGTATTACTTACAAAAGTCGTATTTTCCAATAATAACGTGGTTGTATTTGTTTCTACATTCAGTTTAACAACATGTCCATTCCTATTTTTATACACCACTTCTGTATCTGCAACAATAAAGGAATTATCAATTAGCAAAAACACTGAGTATTTAATACATCCGCAGAGACAAGAGGCATATTTAATAAACAAAATCACTGCAAGACACACTGATGCATTAAAATGTGCCCAAACAGACTGAGGAATGGACCTCATTCATAATATCTATTTTGTTTGCTTGTGTTCAGATCATTAAATAGATCAAACTGTTTATGCCCCAAATCCTGTTCATCTGATTCAAGGGGAACAATCCTCAATGGGGTCATTCCTGTGAGTTCAGAGAGTCCACCCTCCTGTGAGCAAAGCAAGTACAATTACGCACATGGTTTCAAGGCTGAAAACTGCACATGTGAACATCCCTGTAACACAAGTAGATTCATTAAAGTCAATGGATGACTCACATGATGAAGAGCCTTTCTAGTGGGTAAGGTTTTGCAGGACAAACCCTGGACATTCTATTTCTCATATGAATGCTTTTGTTACACTTCTGTCCTTTTCCTTTAAATACATCTGCTGCCCTATCACCTGTAAGTGATACTATCGCTACAGGTGATGGGCAGCAGACATATTTAAAGAAAAAGGACAGAAGTATAATAAAAGCATTTAGGTTCTCTCACACTTGACTAATTTATAAATACGGAAGGAATCTCCCGCTACTGGTTTAATAAATTGCAGTCAGACTATATCTTACATTTTTCTGTTCTGTATTCCAGTTAGTAATAGATGATGCAACATGAGTAAATCAAAGGAATGAGTTACATTACACTAGCAGAAAAGGATTAAGACATAGATATGATATGATCTGTTATGGTATGTTCACTCATAACATACATAAAAAAATTTCATGTTAAAGTCTGCAGTGTGAGTAAATCCTCTCTCAACAACTTGTTCTACTTTTAGTTACCATAATAAAATAATAATTTACACCAATACATTCAAACTACAGACAAAACTACAATATATAAAAGTACATTAATTGTGATTATTATGAAAGCATATGGGTTAAGAAAGGTATGTCAGCCTTAACTTTCAACCCCAAGGTTTTGTCTAACATATCTTCACCATTAATAAGAGATGCCAGGATGAAATTCTAACCTCCTCCCACATTGAAATTGATGGGAGTTTTACTATTGTCTTCAACAGATCCAGCATTCACCCTTAGTTTTGCTTTTTATTTTTGAAGGAAATCTAAGGCTGCAATACATTTGCAGAAATTGTTACATCTGTGTTTTTAAATACTTTAGGGTACAACCTGATGAAGTTTGTGGGTAAAATCACAGGGCTAGATTTTGACTAGCCCTAACACATCTGCAGAAAAGGAGAAAGACCCTAGCTTCCTGGCTTTGATGAAACCTTTCCTGCAGATACAATATTTAATCAAGTATAACTTCTTTGTTATAAATATCTGGAAAACAGGAATTATAATGAAAGTTCTCAAGTAAAACTTATAGAGAAGGCTAAAATGATGCTGAAATAGAGAAAAGAACACCACTAACTCCTTGTAGTGTCTTAGAAACTCATTACAGATTGCTGAATTTTATGAACTAGCAAGCAAACGCGACTTGGGGGAAAAAATCAAGGTTACAGCATCACAAAATATGCTTTATTTATTCATTTAGAGAAACCTAGTTTAGTATTGATTGACAGTACAGAAATTCAGAGTGTATAATACTGGTGAATGTGCTCTAGTATGATTTGTGAAATTAATTAAGTTTAATTAAGAGACCTTACTAATCTAATATTCTATCTTTGTTGAGGTGGGATTGATAGAGTTTTGGTCAGGATTATTGTATCTGTGGTTCGGAAGTGAAAATGAGGGAGGTTGCGAACTGAAGAATTAATAGCTGTAGTTCTAAAAAAGAACATGATACATTTTTAATAAGAGACAATGCTTTGCAGGCAACTATTGTTCACAGCTTCCTTGCAAGCCAGTAATACCTTCATAATATACCGGCATGCAAAGATTTAAAATCCATATTATTTTTGTCATTTGTACTTCAGTAGCACAGAATAGCCACAACCAGACTAGAGCCCCATAGTGACAGTCAATGTTATATAGCAAGGACCTGGTGCCTGGCTTGAAGAATTTAAAATGTATATACACAAGTCACATACAAGATGGGGGAAAGGATTCCTCTGTCCTGCTGGTATAATTGCATTTAAAAAAAAACAAAAAAACCTTGATGTTCCATTAGCAACTACCTCACAGGGTCCTGGTTCATGACTAGAACTCCTAGGCCCTAGCGCAATGCCACCTAACAACAGCATTGGGATGTACCTGATACTACATGGATCTCCTTTAATTTAATTAACCATTTCACTGCTTCCTCACATACATCAGGCAAAATGTACTTCGAAGGCCATGCTTTGGGGTCCAATCCTGCAAAGACATCGGCACATGAATAATTTCACTCACGTTAAGTACCCTCTCGTGAGTTAAAACTACTCATGTGAGCAAAGCTATATCAGTGCATAAGTGTTTACAAGATCAGTGGCACAATATGTAGCCCCAGAAGTCCATTTAGCCAGAGATACATGGCATGTGAGGCAGCAGTGAAATGGTCAACTGTCTAAATGAAGATTAATTTAAGAGTTTGTTTTTATTTGTAAAGTTGGAAGAAAATGTTATCCTAGTGGTTAGCAAAGAGAACTGGAAGTCAAGACTTCTCAGATTGAACATTCCTGGATGCTGACTGCACCTCAGTCTTCCATCTGCATATTGGATATAATTATACCTTAGTGGACAAGCATTTGTTAAATGAACATCTATAAAGTGCTTTGAGATCCTCAGAGAGCATGTTACATAAAAACACTGCATAAGTGTTGAATGTAAGTATAGTAATCATGGGCAATCATCATTAATTTATATGAAAGTGCCAATCCAATGAATGACACTCTGTATGATAAAGAACACTTAGCAGACTAGATAATGGAGCAGTTGATGGCCACTCAACATAATGATGATATTTTGATTGGTAGCTGAAATGTAAGAGGGAGGTGAAAGAGAGGACTGTAAGATCACACAGATATGTAGCTTAGTTCTTACATTGTGTGATGGTTCTTGATGGGTCCAGATTCTCTGAATATTTATTTTGGTCAAATAAGGGCTAGATTATCATAGTTCTCACACAGCTGTGCAGGGGAATAAGGACGCCAGTTGTAATTCTGACCACACGGGGAGAGCAGAGGTTGTGCTTGATACCCACCCTAAGGAAATGGACAAGGATTGGGTGCAGATGGGAAAGGAGCTCTGGCTCCATCCCAAAACTCACCAACCACAGTAGCTGGCTGGGTATAGAGGAGGGAGGTAAGCTGCTCCTTCTAAAAGGGGTTAAATAAGTAACTTAACTGTCAGAACACAGAAGAAGCATGGGAGTCAATTCATTCTCCCTGGATACAGCAGCAATGTGCCACTCCTTACTTTAGCACATGGTCAAGACAGCATCTAGACCTAACCTACTGAAAGGCACTATCCCCAACTGCCGCTCAATCAAACCATAATAGGCTGGCAGATTTCTGGTAGACATCATGGCAAGAGTAGGCCTAAAGG
The DNA here is from genome assembly GCF_016161935.1 of Mauremys reevesii. Taxonomy (NCBI): domain Eukaryota; kingdom Metazoa; phylum Chordata; order Testudines; family Geoemydidae; genus Mauremys; species Mauremys reevesii. The sequence goes on along the minus strand of NC_052633.1, from coordinate 62,066,825 downwards.
GCAGATCTGAAGAGGGATATAGCTTCACAGACCAATTTGGGCAGAAAATTCTGTGTGTATTGGGACACCATAGAAGAAAACAAACAGGTGGGAAAAGCCAATGACATCACTGTAATGGAGCAAAGGGAGCTTGGGTAGATGCAACAAGAGGGAAAGACCTACGAAGAGACATGAAGTTGCAGAATAGAAGTTAGAACTTGATGCAGTGGTGAACAGAGAGGGATTCAAAGGAATGTGGGGAGTGACATGGTTAGAGTGACAGGCTAAGAAAAGGGTTTTTTTTCCCCCAGGAGAAACTTATTGATTATAGCCCTAGTTTCAAAACTGTTTGGGTGGGCAGATCCCTACACAATGTGGATCCCTATCAAAGTCAGCAGAACTCCATTCAAGTGCACAGCTCGGCATGCATGGATCTAATTGCAGGAGCTGGCCCTTTGCAAGACAAAATAGTGGCAGAGTGTCTTGGCAATTCTGATTGCCAGCTGAATAGTTCAAATATCTCAAATTTAACTGTTAATGGCAAATACATGTATGATCATCACAATAATTCACTTGACCCAGCAATGCTAGTGTTCCACAATACTATTTGATCCTATAAAGTACAATGGGAAACTACAGGTTATTTTTCCATATTGTGAAAACCAACATGTCATGTTCAAATGTCTAAACCTTATAATCACACTGCTGTAACTTTTTAGAGGCAGAGTTGTTCCCAGTTGAAACAGCCTCAGAGCAGAATTCGGGAAACAAGTGTTGTATTGCTTTGCTTCTGCATTTATAATAATAATACTTAGTACTTATACAGCATATTTCAACTTCAGAGCACTTTACAAATATTAACTGGCTATCTTTGGCAGTTCTGATAAATGGAGCAAACCCTCTTTTACATACTCATGAGAGCATTTTACTAAACACTCAGTGAAAAACAATATTTATAAAGTGAGCAAACACTGGATAGGTTTGAAACAGTGACAAAAACTAAGAGTGGGTAAGAGATATGTGTATGAGGTCTGATGAAATTTCTCTACCATAATTCATTTATACCAATGTACATTTTCCATGCTCTGTCAAGCTATAGCCTTCACCAAATGACCCTAGGCTCAGTAATTTTAAATTTCATATTGTTTGTTTCTCCCACTTCTATATAGATTCTGCTCAAATCTTCCTTTCCCCAGTATTTGTTCATTTTAAAAATATATCAATTCACCACAGCTCCAAGAGGTGATGGGCCCCATTCTTCAGATATCAGCCCACACCCTTTGGGGTGCCTGCACTAGATGGCTCTGAAAGGCCACAGGAATTCCAGCGGGTAAAGGAGGGTCCACACATGCAAGAGGGCAGAACGTCCATTGGTCAGTTATGAAGTTCTGATGTCCATGGTTACAGAGGTGTGACCAGGGCCTTCTACAGTTACTCCATGTCTAGTTCTACTAGTTCAAAAGTGGGTTTGGGGAGGAGTTCAGCCTTACATATACAACTGAAAAAGTACCACCACCACTACCACCACCCTGCTGCAGATGGGTGCCTGAGTGCTGTAAGTAGCTCCAGTGCAGGGTGTTAACAATAAGTTAAAAGGAAGAACGGCATGCCACAAATACTGTCCCTCCAAAAGAGAAGAAAAAGCAGCATCAACCCCATCCTCAGTATTGCCCCTCCTACCATCAGGATCCACAGTCTAATATAGTAGGATATTAACTCACTGAACAACTCCTATTTCCACCTGGACAATACTCTTGTCATTGGTCTCGTCCTTATTATGGAGCATGATGTGCTGCCCTAGTACCACTGAAGTCAGTTTGGTAATCAAACAACGTAACCAGGGTAGGGGAAGAGGTGGTATGTGACTGAGGGTTTACTCCCTCAACAATGGGTTCTGGGGAGTATAACCCTGGAAGAGGCTTTGCTAGTCCCAGAGGGGCTGCCCAGTTATAAGAGTTCCTTTCCCCCTTCTATAGGATGTAATCCTATGTTACCTGGGGCTGGGTACCTATAGAATGAGAGCAGGGGAAGACACATGAAGCACTCCATGGTGGTAAGAGACAAAGGGTGAAATCCTGGCTCACTGAAGTCAATGGCAAAACCCACTGATTTTAACAGGGACAAGAGCTGACCCTAAATATATCCTTTTTTCCCATATTTGCATCTGCATTTTCCTATTTTTACGTATAAATTAAAGAAAATGGATTTTAAAAAAAATCATTGGTACTACAGCAAGATTTACAGCCCGCATCTAGCTCAGTAGCAGGTGATATACCCCATTTGGAAAAAAAGGAAGGAATGGAATATATAAAAAACAGATGCATCCAATGACTGTGCATTCATTTGAAAACCAAATGAAGCAGATCCTTCATAAAATGTGATGTTATGGGACAGAAAGAAGAATGCTGAAGAATATGAACAATTTGTAGCAAATGCTAGCAATCCATGTTACTCCAGCCTCTGTCTATGCTGGAAGAGCAGATTGCAAAACATTATAGGGAACAGCGGATGGGGAAGGCTTCAGTCATTAAACCCTGTTGGAATTCACATAAGCAATTTAAATTATATTTTTGGATGCAGATTTCAATGTCATGAATTTAGCCCTCACATTGTGATGCAATTACACAATATGCAAAGGCACAGCCCCAATATTTCTAAATTAGGAATCATTTTTTACATTAATAACATTTTAGTAGTGCCCATGTTTTTGTTTGTGCCATGCAGCTAAAGCTTTGAGATGAGCCTGGAAAGAAACAGCAGTGAAGTGACAGTATGACTAATGAGGTTCACCACTTCTAAAGGTTCTGCAAGTGTTATTGGCACAGATCTACCACATGCCTTGTCTGATACATATTGTTCCCTAAAGCGTCAAAGACAAAATATCACAAAATGCAAAGCAATAAATGTAGAAACCCTCCATATTCTTTCAACACACACATACACAGGCCCCTCTAAAAATTCGCACTCCCATTTTACTACTTTTTCTATACTGTTGCACTTTTTAGATGCCATGGACCTAATTTTCAGGCACCTGCAGTTCCCATTGGCTTCACTTCACATTGTGAATGCTCAGCCTGTTTGAAAATCAGTCCCTGTTCAATTCTACTTAAAAACAATTTGCTGTTTGAAGGGGAAAATGGGCCAGATTCTGTTCTGAATTATACTTCTATCACTTGAAATGAAGTCACTAGAATTATACCAGGGTAAAAATAGAGTTTGAGCTACTATCTATATTGACTAATTATTTTAGATAGAAATAAAAACCAGAGATGAAATGAACTGAGCTTTAGATAATTAGTGCTGAATCCAATTTCATATTTCACTGTGTTCAAGCAACTCTTTCACTATTTCAAGTTAGTCATGATACTCCAAAACAGTCTAGTAACTGGAATTCTTGGATGATATTTTTTCCTCAGTGCTATATTTTGGAGATATTTGCTACGCAGTGTGGACCCGGACTTTAAAAACAGCTGGGATAGGGCGCTTCACGATATGCCCTGAAAATGTCATAGCTGTGTGTAGAAAGTGAAGGTTTGGAAACCCTTCATACTTCCCAGGCTGATAGAGGGTGAGTATGACTCTGCGGAGGTAGTACTCTCAGAGGTAGTACTCTCGGAAAACTATTGCTGCTGAACAGTAATTTCACCTCCCTCATTCAATATCCAACCCCATTCTTGGAAACTAGCCAGCAGTGCAGCTTTTGGGAGAAAAGTTCAGAAATATTAATTAAGAGCCAGATTCTGTCATCCTTGATCATTATGAGTAAAAGTGAGTAAGGGCATCAGAATCCAGCCCTAGACTGTAGCACTGCATTACCAAAGCAGTCATCTAATTCAATTTCTGAGCTGTAATTTCCAGCCAGGGTAGACCTACGCACACTAGGTTTGATTGAGCTAGTGTTATAAAAATGGATGTGTAGGCACGGTGGCACAGACAGCAGCATGGGCTAGCCACCCTAGTACACAGCTAGGGTGTCAAATGGTCTGAGCCACCAAGTGTGCTCTTGCAGCTACACAGTTTTATTTTTAGTAGGTTAGCTCAATCAAAACTAGTGCATGTACATCTACCCCAGCTGCAGATGACACCTCCAGTGGCAGTTTAGACTATCCAAAGTCCAAACAATAGCATTGTAGCATTACTCCATGCAGGCACTTTGCACATTCTCCTTTTCCAGGTCTCCCAAAATTAACACTCATAGTTTCCTTTCTCCAAGTAGAAATCCATGTTTACTGACATCAGTGCAATTGTTCCCATTTACGCATGGCTGAATTTGAATCCTACCAATACAAAACTAGGCGAAATTCCACAAATATATTGGTTATTTCTCTCTCAGAATCAACATTTTTCTCATTATTATTATAACTGCACCTTGAAGCTCCAACTGAGTTTAGGTCCCCGTTGAGCTAGAAACTGTACAAACAAATAATGAGAGACAATTCTTGCCCAAGAGATTTTATAGTACTAAAAAGGACAGATAAGGGGGCTAAGGGAAACAGATACACAGAGGTGAAATTATTTGCCTGAGGTCATACAGCATGACAGTAGCAGAGCTATGAATAGTACCCATCCCTCCAGATTTTTCAGTCCAGTGCCCTATCTACTAGGCCACAACTGCCTTTCATATCAATATGCCTCCTCTGTTCATTCAGTACTTTTAGTACTTGGAGCTTGTCCCTTTTAATTCTTTATGTCCTTCAGGTCCTGGTTGTGCTTGCCAGGAAAAAAACTCAGAGTCATGTCCAATCGAATAAGTACACAAGCCTACTAATTTTTCAAAGAGGCAAAGGGATTCCCGAATTACCATAAACTTGCTAACTGTGCATTGCAACTGGAAGAGCTGAGATTGAGCCAGACGTGAGTCAGTTATGGACATACAAAGATAAATTACTGTTAAAGTCAGTGTGAAAATAACTATGGAAGAACATACAGTAAGGTTTGGATTATTTGGGGATAACAAGGATGCTTTCACAATAAGTACCCAGTGAGGTGGGCTCAATGGAAGGAGGAGACAAAAATCACAGGTAAGTCCAAAACATGGAAAGCTGGGTGAAGGGTCAAAATCTGGGAGGAACATGGGCAATCATCGCAGGGACGAAGGGACAAGAAGGAAAATAAAGGCAAAATCAATTGAACAAACAAACATCTTAGATGTCTGCATACTAATATAAGAAGTATGGGGAATAAATGGGAAGAGCTAGAAATAGTAGCAAATAATTACAGTTATGACAATTGGTATCACAAAAACTTGGTGGGATAATTCACGACTGGAATACTGGTATTCAAGTGTACAGCTTGTTCAGGAAGGACAGGCAGGGAAAAAGAGGAGGAGATGTTGCCTTGTATATCAAAGATGTATATATTTGTACTGAGGTTGACACACAAGTGGGAGGCAGACCTGTTGTAAGTCTATGGAGAAGGACAAAAGGGTTAAAAACAAGGTTGATGTTATGGTCTACTATAGAGCACCTATCCAGGAAAAGCTGGATGGGGCTTTTTTTATAACAACTAACAAAGATATCCAAAGTACAGGATTTGGTGGTGATGGGGACTTCAACTACCCAGACATCTGTTGGGAAAATACAACAGGGCACTGATTATCCAACAAGTTAATAGAATGCACTGGAAACTATAGAAGGAGGACAAAGCAATTAGTGGAAAGGCTGTTCTAGAATTCATTCTAACAGAGAGGAACTGGTTGAAAGTTTGAAGCTGGAAGGCAGCTTGGATGAAAGAAATCATGAAATGAGAAAGTTCATGATTCTAAGGAGTGGTAGGAGGGTAAACAGCACAATGAAGACAACGGACTTGAAGAAGTCAAATGTTAGCAAACTCAGAGAACTAGTAGGTAAGATTCCCCTGGGAAGCAAGTCTAAGGGGAAAAAAAGAGTTCAGGAGAGTTGGCACTTTTGTAAAAAAACATTATTAAGGGCACCAGAGCAAACTATCCCAATGCACTATCCCAATGCATAGCAAAGATAGTAAGAGTATAGCAAGAGACCGCCCTGGCTTAACCAAGAAATCTTCAGTAATCTGAAACTCAAAAGAATCACACACAAAATAGAAACTAGGTCAAATTACGAAGGATTAATATGGAAAAAGAAACACAAGCATGGACAAAATTAGAAAGGCCAAAACAAATTAAACTATCTAGGGAAGAAGGGTAACAAGAAAACATTGAATAAATATATGGGAAGCAAGAGGGGGCCAAGAACCGGGTAGGCCCATTACTCAGTGAGGAGAAACAGAAAATAACAGAAAACACAGCAAAACCCTAAGTGTTAAGTGCCTTTTTATTTTCCAGTTTTTACCAAAAATGTTAGCAGTGATTGGATGATTAACAGAGAACATCAGTATAAATGAGGTAGATTCTGAGCCTAAAATGGGGAAAGAACAAGTTAAGAATGACTTAGACAAGTTAAATGTCTTCAAGTCAGCAGGGCCTGATGCAATACATCCTACAATATTTAAGTAACTGGCTGGAGAGATCTAAGCCATTAGTAATGATCTTTGAGAACTTGTGGAGGACAGGAGAAATCCTAGAGGACTGGAAAAGGGAAGATATAGAATTTATCTATAAAAAGGGGAATAAGGATAATCCAGGGAATTATAGACCAGTCATCTTAACTTCACTCCCCAGGAAGATAATGGAGCAAATAATCAATCAATTTGTAAGAACTTAGAAGATAATAAGGTGAGAAGTAACAGACAACATGGATTTGTCAAGAACAAATCATGTCAAGGGCAGGGGACTGGACTAGATGACCTATCAAAGTCCACTCCATTCCTGTTTTTCTATGATTAGGGGTTTAGGCAATCAAATCCCACTAAAAATCCTTTACAAATTCCAGCCTTCATCTGCAAAATGGGTACAATATAATAATGTCTGTTTTGTTTATTTTGACGGTAAGCTCTCTAGGGCAGAAGCTGTCTCATACTGAGATATGGGTACTACGGGGTAGGTATAGTGCCTAAACAGAATGGGGCTTCCACTATTGTGATACTGTTAACAGAATTAAATTAAGGATTGTTATAACTTTTTCTGACAGTTTGTAAAAATAAAATTCAGCTTTACGGTATACACAGCTGTGTTTGAAGGTCAGGGTCCTTAATTTTTCTTATTTTTTTAATGATATGAATATAAAAGGAGTTGATACAGTGCCATCAACACATGTCAATCATGTGGTGCTGCACAAAATATTATTAGAACTGCAGATGGCATTTCATTAAATTGATTATAGAAAATGCCGTGTTAATTAAAATAGAAAATGCTTTCTAATTTAATGAACAGGAGATGCTAGACAAATCTTTGTCTAATTAAGTGTTAGCTAATTAAATAAAATTGTCATTTACAAAGATATTAAAGATACAGATGAAATTTCAAGATTGCTAAACATGTTATCCATCAAATAAACTAGAGGTTTCCACTGTCGTTTTGGAATATTAAATTTGCATTAATAATTTTCATAAAATATCTTTGTTTTGCAATAGGATTTAAACTTTGAAAGACTATGTTCAGAGGAGAATTTTATTATATATAAAGTTCCCTATTCCAAAGTCTTTACTATCTGTTGGCCCAATCCTGCTATGAGCTGTCTTACTGAAGTCAAGCAGATCCTGATCTGGGCCAGATTATTCTGACCCTCCTGCAAAGAGGCTTTTGCTTCCCCTTGTCTTGTGCTTCCTCACATGGGTTTGGGACAATCAGAGAGCAAGTAAGGCTACTGCCCCCATCCTGGCTTGCAGAGGTGATTTGGCACTGAAAGGGGAGCAACTGCTCCAAACACAGCATGGTGCAGTTTGCATAGCCCTTCTTCTTGCACCCACATCATGCTTTCTTGGACTCCAAAATGTATCGTATTGTACCATGCCACAATTTGGTGCTGGTTGTATTGGTCTCCCATTTCCAGCCCTCTAAGCAAAAGTTTTCCATTCCTGTGCTGGTTTCTTTCTATAACCAAACCACAGAGATCTTCCAAGTCTTCACTGACTGTTAATTTTAACCATTATGCACCCTTCTCTGCACAATAGTACAGCAATAGAATGCAGCATTGTTCTTGGAAGTGCTGTTAATCCAGTTCCAGCACTTCAGAAGGGATAGAGCAGGGAGATAGGCCAGAGAAGATCAACTAAACTGATTAGAGACTGATTTGGGAGGAATGACTAAAAGAACTAAATATACATAGTGCAGTTTGACAAATGAAGAGTCCATAACAGTCCATAAATATCAAATGGATGTGGACACAAAGGTGGGAGATTAATTGCTCCATCTGGAACCTGGAGATTTAGCTAGGAGTTATGGGATGACATTAATACAGGAAAAAAATTAGACTCAGCGGGACACATTCTCAGCTGATGTAAGCTGGTATAGCTCCACTGACTTTAATGGAATATATAACACTTTCAAACCCTATTCCCAATTTGATATTGGACCCTCCTGCCGCTGCTTGTTTCTCTACTTCTGTAACCAAACAAAACCATCCCAACTGGTGCTTTGTAATTACTCCCCCCGTTGGGTGCTGGTTGTTAACATAAAACAACAGTTCATCCTAAAACTGGAAATCCCCAGGCTTCTTCTACCAGTTCATTGCACTCCTCTGAAGGGTTTTGCTCTTTCATCTTACTGTAGGTAGCTCCAATGAAGCTTTTTCCTTTAGCTGGTACAGAGAACTCGTTTCCCAGTCTCTGCTGGAGTCTCCCTGTATTTCTTTCTCTCACTTCACGTCTCTACGTGGTAGAAAAGGAGACCCTTTTGCAGATCAGCTCATACAGCCCTCCAACTTCTCTGAGACTCTCCCTGAACTCCGGCTCCCTGAATTCAGGCCGCCCATTATATCTCCCAGCAGGCCTGGGTCTGAGTCACATGATCCCATCACATGACCCTTGGACTCATTCTTGTCACCTACAAATGGCACAAAGGCTGCTGTGCCCCAACCCCCTTAAAGGGCCAGCTCACTCTGTGACAGAGATCACTGATTTACACCAACCAATCTGGTCCAAAGCCAGGAAAAGTTGAACACAAGTAAGTTGAACTAGGTGATGCAATAGGCTCCCGGGAGAAGCTTCCTTCATTTGTGACTTTTAGAACGCAACTGGACAAAGCAGTTAGAAGGTGAAAAGAAAAGGAAAAGGATTTGATTCGGTCCCCTTTATTTATTTTACACACACACAAATCTTCATTTGTATTTGTGTCATTACTTGGAGTAAAATGTTTAGTAATATTCATTCCTACTACAGAGTGAAACATTTAATCTGATTTCATGGAGTTAAATGCCAGGATAATAGACCCTAGTCTAGTTCATACCAGTTTGTTTGAAACATATTAAGCAGTAAACCAGCACCCCAAAATTTAAAAAAACAGAATTGTTTCTCGATAAATATGGAGTTATCTTGCCAGACTACTTCATTAAACTGCTGTTACACCAAGGATGCTCCAATATGACCTCTGGGCTTTTACTCCTCAAGGCTTTCTAGCAACTACATTTTTACTTAGCTGTTCATTCTGTTACAACAAAATATAACTTATTAAAACTGCTAGGACTTTGAAGAGAAAGAATGAAAGCTTCTATATTGGTAATCAGTTTTGCCTTCCCATGTTGTAAAATATTTTAATATCACACAGGACATGGCCGGAGATGAAATCTTCGCTATCACAAAATGTTTCAATACCTTTGAAATTTCATAGAAGAACTTTACTTTGAACTGACTAGCCAAGCAGGAATTTTAATTTTATTTGAAAAACTGGTAATAGACATTTAATGCTGTCTCCAGTTAACAATACAGTCCAGAAACTGCTGTAAATTTGTACATAAAAAATGGCAATTTTTAAAAAGTTATTTACTTTTTAAAAGGTTGTTACTTGCAAACATGCCCGTGCAGAGGGGTGTAAGGTGTTTCTTAAGTCCTCTGTGCAGGCTATCCAGTTTGCTGGCCAGAACACAGTGGGAAGAACAAACAAAGAAAGGCAGGTATTCCCCAAACTGCTACATGGGAGGGTAGGAAAGGTTAGTCAGTAATTAAGAATGTGCCTTAACTGCACCCTCAGAATGCATTGCCAACATTGTTGAGACAGCATGGAGAAGAATTTAATCTGCTGTTGCCCTAGGGAAATAGTATATTATTTCAATCCGGGAGCAAGTGGGAAACAAATTATGACACTTTGTCAGAATTCCCTCCCTGGTCTGCTCCTGGGGGAGACTGTAAAATTCCAAACTAGCCTTTAGTGTTTGTGACTGGTTCCAGTTAGTAGCAGGGGAAACAGAATCCGTTTCAACATGAGTGCAACATGAGTGGTGGCAGTGCAAGCAGCCCAATGCAACCCTACCAATGTGCCTTAATCTGGACTTGGAGTCAGAAATTCAGTCTCCATGCACATTTAGTACTTGGCCCTTCGGCAGGAATGAAAAAAAAAGGTCTGGATCCAAATTATTTGCTACACAAACAGTTTGGGGAAAATACACACAGTGCCATGTGCCATCGTTAAATGTAAATCTGAATTTACACATTTTAGTTATTCAGCATATACTACCAATATGTCTATATAAATTCATTCATGATTTAGACTGTGGAACTGATGACAGTGTTTGTTTCCAAGCACAGAGGAAGACAAAGTCCTCAAATTGAAAAATGTTTAGTCCAAAATGATTTTTGCAACCCTAATTATTTTCTGATGTATTTATAAGCAACAACAAAAAAATACTGAAATGACTTAATTCAGTATATGCTGAGAATTAGGTAATTTCATATTTATTCAAAATCAGTCAAACTTCAGTCAAGTCAGTGGACTTCTACTCGAGTAAAATTGGTGTGAGATCAGGACTGGGTCTATGGAACGACTGGCATGTTGAAACACCCCCTACTTATTCATTTTAATACTTATATTTCACATCTATATTTTATGTACAATCACATATGAAGCTTGTTAGCAGTTTTTTCAAATAAACATGTTTTTTGGTCAGAAAATGCAGAGACTCATCAAAACCAAAACTGTTCTTGGGAAAGGGTGAGTTTTCAACAAATTTCCCATTTCAAAAACTTTTTTCTAAAAGTTCTGAAACTATCAAAATGATCCTTTCAAAATGAAAATGTCAGGTTTTTGCCTTGAAATGTTCATTTCAAGATGTAAGCTAATTGTAGTAAAATACATTAAACATAATTTAAAAAAAAGTCAAAAATCAAAGCAAAATGTTTCATTTGACCTGAACCAGAACTTACTTTGGATTGTCAATTCATGAAAATTGAGATTTAAGTATTTGTCCCAAATTGAGATGGAAAAAGTTTTTGAAATCCCCAAAAGTTTTCTAGAACTGTTTCCTACCTAGCACTACTCATATACGTTCCATCTGACTCTGGACTGTCTTTTCCCAGGTACCTTTGTAACCTATTTTACTGTACTGTAATTCGCCAAAGATAACCCTAAAGGGTTTTCCTGTGGAAGTTGATACAATTCCAATAAGATACCAGCTTTCAGATCATGGTGTGCCTATTGATGTTTCATTATAGTGCCAAAAACGGCTAGATGCTCAGCGTTCTAGAGAGTATTACATCTGTCGAAGAAAAACTCAGTTCTCACTTTTTGTTTGGATGCAGCAAAAATCAAATACTTTATTATTTCTCCAGTAATTACCATGGAGGGAGAGAGTGCCATAGGACACAGGGTCCTGGACAGGTCTCTCAACTGGTAAAACAATCACAGCAAGCCTTTATACCTTTTACAGACAATTTCTAGCAATAATACAGACAGTAAAAAACAACAAATACATTTTGTTTATACATAAGCTTCCCTCCTATCTCACTAGAAAAACAAGACTGCAAGACTGCACATTGCAAGGTCGTAATAACTTTCACACAATTCACTCTGTCTTACATTATCTTGCTTCCTCACGTCACCAGGGTCACAGTTAACCTAACTCATGCTAACTAACATTCATTAAGATCTCTTCAAAACCTTGTTAATTATTTACTGGCTTCCACACATCATGCCTAAATTATGTTGAGAAATAGAGCATAAGTAATGCAGTAGCTATCCAGATATTTGCATCACCTGAAAGGTGGCACCAGGTTTCAAAGTAACCGCATCTTTAGTGCTAACAATTTGAGGAGGCATTCATATGTCTTAGCATAACTCATCACTTTCACAAAGTTTCCTTTCTAATTTAACAAAACTAATCAGTGTGACAAAAATTAATGAGCTGCATCCTTCCTGCCCCTAACCTAGTATGAAATGTTTATATTATAGATAGTTTTATAGATATAGGCCAAATCCTGTAGTCATTAATCATTATGCAGGCAAAGCTCCCTCTAAAACCAATGAGATTTTTGACTAGAGGCTTCAGGATTCGGTTGGTCCTTAGTCATAAAGGAGAGAACAAAATTAGAGGCAAGAACCATATTCCACCAAGATGATAGACTATGTACAGGGGTGTGCTATAATATGAAGTCATCAGGAGGATATTAAATTCTATCAAGCCCTATTCTGAGTAATTCAGTACGACTCCCATCACCAATATATTGCAGAGGTCATCCCTATTCACAGGATGTCTTCTGTCATTATCTATGTTCAGGAGGTGAGTCAAGGAAAATACAGGGTTTTTTTTGGTTTTCTTTTAAATCTCCTCATTCTTGTTAGATATCTGTCATGTAGAGGATTCATATAGTAGCATACAGTTTCCCTATGATTATAATTGTAGGATCTAAGTAGAAGAACCAAATTAGCTGTAAGAGGGGGGTAAATTTTATGACCCTCATGGGTAGCAAATATTCCATTATACATCAATCTGTTTTCTAGAATGTTCTGCTTTTGTGACAGCTGCCATCTTGGCCAGCACATGGGGATTAAACCAGGAACCTTCACGGCTAATCAGAATCAATTGCTACATCTTGAACTAGAGAACTAATCATCATAGCTAGGGCTGTAACAAACTCATATCACCTAACACACACTGAGCAGTGGCTTACACTTAGGGTATGTCTACACTATGAAATTAGGTCAATTTTATAGAAGTCAATTTTTAGAAATCAATTTTATACAGTCAATTGCGTATATCCCCACTAAGCGCATTAAGTCAGCGTGCGTCCTCACTACCGTGGCTAGCATTGACTCTGGAGCAGTGCACTGTGGGTAGCTATCCCACAGTTCCTGCAGTCTCCGCCGCCCATTGAATTCTGCGTTGAGCTCTCAATGCCTGATGGGGTAAAAACATTGCTGCGGGTGGTTTTGGGTACATGTCATCAGTCAGCCCTCCCTCCATGAAAGCAACGGCAGACAATCGTTTCACGCCAGACACCAGGGCAATTAGAAGAGTACAACAAGGTGTGCTGCACATCAGAGAGGCTTTGAAAACCAGTTTCATGACTGGCCAGGCTTCAGTGTGACAGTTGTGTATGTTTCTCCTTGATGCAAACCCGCTCTCTTTGTTGATTTTAATTCCCTGTAAGCCAACCACCCTCCCCCTGTCGAAATAAAGTAACTATTGTTTTGAAACCATGCATTCTTTCTATATTAATTTTAAAAAAAGAGATAACGGACAAGTTAGCCTGGGTGGGGTAGGGAAGGAGGGAAGGACAAGGCCACATTGCTTATTGTAGCCACACTAAAAAACAAACTGTTTGAATGACAGCCTTCTGTTGCTTGTGCCATCCTCTGGAGTGGAGTGGCTGGGTGCCCAGTGCCTTCCTTCCTCCTCCTCCCGCGTTCTTGGGCATCTGGGTGAGGAGGCTATGGAACACAGGGAGGAGGGTAGGCAGTTATACAGTGGATGCAGTGGGGGTCTGTGCTCTTGTTGGCTTTCCTGCAGCTCCAACAGATGCTTCATAATGTCCATTTGCTCCCCCAACAAACGTTTCATCATGTCCGTTTGCTCCTCCATTAGCCTCAGCATCACGTCCTGCCTCCACTTTTCGCGCTCACTTAATTCTTTCCTGGCCTCTGCCACTGAATGCCTCCATGCATTCAGCTCTGCCCTATCAGTGCGGGAGGACTGCATGAGCTCGGAAAACATGTCATTGTGAGTGCTTTTTTTTTTTTTTTTTTTGCCTTCTAATCTGCGATAACCTCAGGAACAGAGATGATCGGGGGAGTGTAGAAACATTCTATGCTTTACGATTCTGGGGGGACTGCAGGGTCACCTGTGCTGCTGAGTTCGCCTCCCTGACCAAACAGGAAATGAAATTCAAAAGTTCCTGGGGCTTTTCCTGTGTACCTGGCTAGTTCATCGGAGTTCAAAGTGCTGTCCAGAGCAGTCACAATGGAGCACTCTGGGATAGCTCCTGGAGGCCAATACCATCAATTTGCATCTGCACTACCCCAAATTCGACCCAGCAAAGTCGATTTTAGCGCTTCTCCCCTCGCCGGAGAGGAGTACAGAAGTCAATTTTAAGAGCCCTTTAGGTCGACGGAACAGGGTTGATTGTGTGGACTGCATTGTTCATTTGTTTTTAAATCAACCTAATGTGGCTAAAATTCTACCTAACCCCATAGTGTAGACCAGGCCTTACAGTATTAAATAAAATATAGTACTGTGGTATGGCCTTGACATGGTATTTCCTATATTTATTAAAAGGTATGCAGAATGGAGTATGAAATTTAAAATGTATACTGTGGTAAGGTATTTATACCATGCCCTGGTAAATGTTAACTATAAGTCTATCAACTGTGCATTTGGATGACAGGACAATATATTATTTGAGATAAAGACTGGATGGTGAAAAAGGTTGATAATGGAATGTGAAAAAATTTCCTGTCTAATCCACTGCTTCAAGTGACATTCAGAGTGGTAGTAACTGAAAGTTGATACCCTCAATTGGTCTATATGAAATAAACTGGTGGCCTTGGAGAAGTGAAGGCAATCTATTCTGAAACATATCCATTCTATATCTATCTTGCAAATAACTGTATGAGTTAAGAGTCTATGGCTTTCACTACCTTTCATGAGAACTAAATTAAAAAGGACTGCTGACATTGAATGATTTAAAAAAACAACCATTTTGTACGATATAGATGTTTCTAATTTTAAAATAATTAAGAATTGTTTTCCCCTGGATGATGCATCTGGTGCAAGAAATTCAGTCAGCAGGTGTGGCCCGAAATCAGCAAGATAGAGAAGCATGTGCCTAACTCTCAGCCCATCAACTACAATAGGACTGCTCATGTGATTAAATTTAGACATTTTTGGTAAAATTGTGGCCCCACTGAAGTTAATGGGAGGGTTGCTTCAGACTTTAGAGGAGCCATGATTTTCCCCCATATGTCTAGCACAGCAAAACATTATGTCATTAAGGATTTTTTAAAAAATGTGCTGTTGATATATAAGCAAAAATATTAATGTTGTTATTAATGTAAACCAACATAGGCAATTTGCTGTTCACACCCTGAAGTATTTAACCAGCTCCTAGAAAAATAGCAGGTGTCTCAGTCTGACATATGAAAAAAAATAAATTAAATGTGATTCAATACTCCTCAAGAATTAGTACACAAGCAGAATTATACACAATTTATATTTAAAAAAAAATGATGTTATTGCTGGTATCTTTTTATAAGCCTAATATTTCAAGTAATTTCTTTTGAACATGGAATTCTTAAAGTCAAAGGGGGAGAATTTTTTAAAGGCAAGATGGTTGTTTGGCACCTAACTCACATTGACTTTCAATTAGAGAGACAAGGTGGGTGAGGTCTCTAATATTCTGGGACTGACACAGCTACAACTACACTACATACAACAATGGAAGATACTGACTTTCAGTGGAGGCTAACAGCAGCTCCCATTGGTCGGGAACGGTGAATTGCAGCCACTGGGAGCTGCGGGGGGCTGTGCCTGTGGATGGTTAACGTGAACAAAATGTCTCACAGCCCGCCAGTAGATTACCCTGATGGGCCACGTGCCGAAGTTTGCCTACCCCTGATCTAGGCAATTAATTTAATTTGAAGTAAAATGTGATTGAACTGCTGTATTAGAAAAAGAAAACCAGGGTAAAGCTGAACAATTGCATTTTTTTTTTTGCAAGCTAGCAACTGCTCTTCAGTAGTATGAGCATCTGGTGGTAATTAGATTACTTGCAACCCATGTTTTTTAATTATGAGAACTGAAAAAAGAGCGAGAATAGAGTTGATTCAGTAAAACTGCTGGTGCAATGTGTAAGTAACACAAGTAGAGCTTCTCAATACACTATTCATATAGTATTAAAATTATGAAGCCAAATTCCTCCTACTGACTTTTACTGAGAGATACACTTAAATAATAACTTCAGCTTCAAATAGTTTAGGCCATTTGTCTTTTGTTCTGCATTCCAATTCCTTGTCCCTTTGACCAACACTACTGTTTTTAAGAACATAAGAACAGTCATACTGGGTCAGACCAAAGGTCCATCTAGCCTAGTATCCTGTCTTCCAACAATGGCCAATACCAGGTGCCCCAGAGAGAATGAACAGCTTCTGGAAAACAGAGGCTAGGGACACCATCCCTGCCCATTCTGGGTAATAGCCATTGATGGACCTATCCTCCATGAACTTATCTAGTTCCTTTTTGAACCCTGTTATAGTTTTGGCCTTCACAATATTCTCTAGGAAGGAGTTCCACAGGTTGACTGTGTGTTGTGTGGAAAAAAAATACTTCCTTTTGTTGGTTTTAAACCTGCTGCCTATTAATTTCATTTGATGACCCCTAGCACTTGTGTTATGAGAGGAGTAAATAACATTTCCTTATTTACTTTCTCTACAGCCATCATGATTTTATAGACTTGTATCATATCCTCCCTTAGTTGTCTCTTTTCCAAGCAGAAAAGTCCCAGTCTTATTCATCTCTCTTCTTATGGAAGATGTGCCATTCCCCTATATCTTTTAAGAGATAGGGCAACCACATCTGCACGCAGTATTCAAGGTGTGGGCGTACCATGGATTTATATAGAGGCAATATGATATTTTCTGTCTTATTATCTATCCCTAATGATGTCCAACATTCTGTTCACTTTTTGAACTGCTGCTGCACATTGAGTGGATGTTGATAGAGAACTATCCGCAATGGCCTTATCATTCTTGAGTCTCCTTTAGCATCTTGTCCAGAGGCCCCAGGGGTTGTTTAGCAGGCCTCCTGCTTCTGATGTACTTAAAAAAATTGCTATTACTTTTAAGGCTTTGGCTAGCTGTTCTTCAAATTATTTTTTGGCCTTCTTAATTATATTTTTACACTTCATTTGCCAGAGTTTATGCTCCTATTTTCCTCACTAGGATTTAACTTCCACTTTTTAAAGAATGCCTTCTTGTCTCTCACTGCTTCTTTTACTTTGTTGTTTAGCCGCAGTGGCACTTTTTTGGTTCTCTTACTATGTTCTTTAATTCAAGTTGGGCCTCTATTATGCTGTCTTTAAAAAGTTTCCATGCAGCCTGCAGGGATTGTACGGTGCCAAAGGTAATTTCTGTTTAACTAATTTCCTCATTTTTGTATAGTCCCCCTTTCTGAAATTAAATGTTGGGCTGCTGTGGTGTTTTCCCTGCCACAGGGATGTTAAATTAAATTATATTATGGTCACTATTACCAAGCGGTCCAGCTATATTCACCTTTTGGACCAAATCCTGTGCTCCACTTAGAACTAAATCAAGAACTGCCTCGCCTCTTGTGGGCTCTACAACTAGCTGCCCCAAGAATTTTGTACCCTGGTATTACTGTGTCCCATTGATTATCCTCATTCCACCAAGTTTCTGTGATCCCTATTATATCAATTTCCTCATTTAATATGAGGCATTCTAGTTCACCCATCTTATTATTTAGGCTTTTAGCATTTGTATATAAGCACTTTAATAACTTGTCACTTTTTAGCTGTCTGCCATTACATGATGTAATTGAATGGAACTCTTTTTTCATTATACTGTTTCTTTTCAGATACTACCTGTATTTTATCATCTTCATCTTCTCTATGTTCTCTCCTCCTTACTGGAACATAGAGAATCTCCATTAAGGGATGTCTCTGTCTAAACCATGTGCTCCTCCATACCTGTCGGCTTTCCTCCAGCCCTTAGTTTAAAAACTGCTCTACGACCTTTTTAATTTTAAGTGCCAGCAATCTGCTTCCATGTTGGTTTAGGTGGATCCCATTCTTCCTGTATAGGCTCCCCCTGCCCCCAAAGTTTACCCAGTTCCTAATAAATCTAAACCACTCCTCCCTACACCACTGTTTCATCCCCGCATTGAGGCCCTGCTGTTCTTCCTAACTGGCCCTGCGCATGGAACTGGAAGCATTTCAGAGAATGATACCATGGAGGTCTTGGACTTCAATTTAGCCTAAATTTGGCCTTTCAGTCTTCTAGCTTTGTTAATGTATACATCATAATATACACACGGTATCATTTTATCATTTAAATAGAAATTTCATTTATAACTTTTTATAAATGTTCAACAGTTGACAGTTTCATATGATTAGGGTTTGTTTGTTTGTTTTTAAGAAACCTCAAACCAGCTTTTTATGTGTCTTCACAGTTTTGCACCTGCAAATAACTGCAACAGCAATATATTGTAGGTGCATATATTGGCATATAGACAAAGGATAGGTGGGAAAGTCTTACTGGAAAGACAGTGACAGATCAGTGGTGGATAGTTTTGGAAGCAGAGCTGATCAAATTATTTTTTTTTTATTAATACTGTTTATTACAAATGGAATTCCCACCATTTGTGCACTGATCCTGAATTCTGAAATAGGATGCTAGGCCAACATGGAAAGTAAATACATACCAAGTTAATACAGAAATCAGTATCAAACTCCTAGAGCGTATTATATATTCTCTTCAAAATTTTACCTCTTCACCTTTCTGAATTCAATTTAAAAAGTAGTCTCAATTTGGGCTACAGTCCAAAGTTACATCTAAACTTACCAAGCATGCTGCTAACATGTTTGTACCTCCCTAGCAACTGTCTTCACATCATCAGATAATTCATTGTTTGCTAAAGCACTATACCATTAAAGGACTAAGCAAAAAGGGTCAAATACCTTGCCAATCAGGCTATAGTCCCCTTGACTGCTGCATACTTTAAGATGGAATTGGGATGGATACAAATTTGTACTACAGAATTGTTATATTATAAAACTATTTGATTTTTTCACTGAGATATTATGAATTACTAAAATATCATAATATTTGAGTATTTATTTTCCTTCTCATATATGTTATGGGCTAGATTCTCAGATGGTGTAACTTAATTTCAATGGATTGATGTCATTTAAAATGAACACAGAATGTGAACGTATATATTATACATATAACAAAGATATAGATATTACATTTTATAGAAAGAGAAGAGTTCACTATTAAAAAAAAATCCTTGGGGATTTTGGTCACTTGTGTCTGTCCCTAAAAACGAGAAAATTCTCTATCAGATTCAGACCATAAACATCAGATTCATGTTGTAATGCTAAAGAGAAAATATCAACATGTAAGCAAACACTGGGAAACATTTCATTGCCCAAACATCAACCAGTTATGGCAATCACAAGAATCATTATTAAATAAAATAGAACCAGCTCTGTTTTCTGAATTTGTTGTGTACAGAATTCATCCATTGAGAAACTCTCAAACGCACCTTTTCAACCACTTTATTAAAAAAAGAAGGAAAAAAACCTACCTTGTCTTGGTCTTTTTTCAAATGAAAAGAAAAAGAAAAAAACTTTAGTCCATTTGATAGGACATCATTTGGTCAATACAATGTATGACAGAAAAGCCAAGGTTTCTATAATGCATGGGCATGCCTTCCTTTTAAATGAATGTTCTGTAGAACATGTTGTGCATTATATACTAGGAGAGTCAAACAGTTATATCAAGATCAATGGAATCTATGGGTATGTCTACACTATAAAATTAGGTCGATATTGTAGAAGTCAACTTTTAGAAATTGATTTTATACAGTCGATTGTGTATATCCCCACTAAGCGCATGAAGTCGACGGAGCGCGTCCTCACTACCATTGCTAGCATCGACTCACGGACCGGTGCACTGTGGGAAGCTATCCCACAGTTCCGACAGTCTCTGCTGCCCATTGGAATTCTGGGTTAAGCTCCCAATGCCTGATGGGGCAAAAACATTGTTGCGGGTGGTTTTGGGCACATGTCGTCAGTCGCCCCTCCCTCCATGAAAGTAAGTGCAGACAATCATTTTGCGCCTTTTTTCCTGGGTTATCCGTGCAGACGCCATAGCACGGCAAGCATGCAGCCTGCTCAGCTCACCGCTGCTGTTGCGATCATTGTAAACACTTCATGCATTATACTGCAGTATGTGCAGAACCTGGCTAAGAGACAGCAGCACGAGGACAACTGTGAGGAGGACATGGACATAGATGTTCCTGAAAGCCTGGGATGTGGCAACTGGGACATCATGGCGACAGTGGGGCTGGTTGATAGAGTGGAACGCCGATTCTGGGCCTGGCAAACAAGCACAGACTGGTGGGACCGCATAGTGTTGCAGGTATGGGATGACTTCCAGTGGCTGCAAAACTTTTGCCATTTTCCTGGAACTCCGTGAGTTGCTTTCCCCCGCCCTGAAGCACAGGAATACCAAGATTACAGCTACTCTGACAGTTGAGAAGCAAGTGGAAGCTTGCAATGCCTGACTGCTACCGGCCAGTCGGAAATCAATTTGGAGTGGGCAAATCTACTGTGGGGACTGCGTGATTCAAGTAGCCAATGCAATCACGGACATTCTGCTATCAAGGGTAGTGACTTTGGGAAATGTACAAGTCATAGTGGATGGATTTGCTGCAATGGGTTTCCCTAACTGTGGTGGGGCGATAGACAGAACGCATATCCCTATCTTGGCACCAGACCACCTTGCCAACCAGTACATAAACTGCAAGGGGTCCTTCTGAATGGTGCTGCAAGCACTGGTGGATCACAAGGGACGTTTCACTGACATCAACGTGGGATGGCCAGGAAAGGTGCATGATGCTCACATCTTTAGGAACTCCAGGCTGTTTGAGCACCTGCAAGAAGGGACTTACTTCCCAGACCAGAAAATTACTGTTGGAGATGTTGAAATGCCAATAGTTATCCTTTGAGACCCAGCCTATCCCTTGCTCCCATGGCTCATGAAGCCATACACAGGCAGCATGGACAGTAGTAAGGAGCAGTTCAACCATAGGCTGAGCAAGTGCAGAATGGTGGTAGAATGTGCCTTTGGACATTTAAAAGCTCGCTGGCACTGTCTGCTGACTAGGTTAGACCTCATCGCAACAAATATTCCCATTGTTATTACTGCTTTCTGTGTGTTCCATAATATCTGTGAGAGTAAGGGAGAGACATTTATGGCAGGGTGGGAGGTTGAGGCAAAATACCTGCTGCCAGTTTTGAACAGCCAGACACCAGGGCGATTAGAAGAGCACAGGTAGACGCGCTGTGCATCAGAGAGGCTTTGGAAACCAGTTTAATGACTGGCCAGGCTACAGTGTGACAACTGTGTGCGTTTCTCCTCGATGCAAACCCGTCTCCTTTGTTGATTTTAATTCCCTGTAAGCCAACTACCCTCCCCCCTTCAGTCACAGCTGGCAAAGGAAATAATGTCACTATTGCTTTGAAACCATGCATTCTTTCTTCATTAATTAAAAAAGGGAGATAACTGATAAGGTAGCCCAGGTGGGGTAGGAGGATTGGGGGAGGAGGGGAGGACAAGGCCACATTGCTTATTGTAGCCACACTACAAATCAAAACTGTTTGAATAACAGCCTTCTGTTGCTTGGGCCATCCTCTGGAGTGGAGTGGCTGGATGCCCAGAGCCTCCCTGCCTGCATTCTTGGGCGTCTGGGTGAGGAGGATATGGAACTTGGGGAGGAGGGCAGGTGGTTGTACAGTGGATGCAGTGGCAGTCTGTGCTCTTGTTGGCTTTCTTGCAGCGCCACCAGACAACTGAGCATGTCCGTTTGCTCCCCCATTAGCCTCAGCATTGCATCCTGCCTCTTCTCATCGTGCTCACTTAATGCTTTCCTGGACTCTCCCACTGAATGCCTCCATGCATTCAGCTGTGCCCTATCAGTGCAGGAGGACTACATGAGCTCGGAAAACATGTCATCGTGAGTGCGGGTTTTTTGCCTTCTAATCTGCGATAACCTCAGGGACGGAGATGATAGGGGGAGCATAGAAACATTTGCACCTGCACGGGGATAAAAAGGGAGAGTAAAATTTAAGATGATACATTTCTGAGAACAAAAGGGAGACCCTTTCACAGTGAATCAAGCAATTCACAGCAGACAGCACATGTGCTTTAGGTACAAGGTCGCATTTTGCCTTTTATATTGAGCGCCTGCCGGTATGGTGACACTTCACACACAGCTGGGCAACAGAATTTGGTTCCCAGGCAGCCATGGTAAGCCAAAGGGTACACGGGTTTGGCTTCTAATGCCTTCATAACATGTGAGAATGTTTTCAAACTGCAGCACCCTCCTTTCCCATAGCAAGCAATGCTGGTTGGATTTGCCATTTAAAAGGAGGGACTGTGTTTTTTGGGTGCAGCACCCACTTGCTCCCACCCCTCCACGTGACTATTTGGGATGATCTCTTCACCCCTCCCTCTGCCGCGTGGCTATTCTCTGGGATGATCCCTTTTAGCCAAGTGCAATCAGCCCAGCATGAACAGGATCCTTTTACAGTTCCCTTACAAAAGTTCCCCTGTTAATGATATCACTCTCCTGAGGCTAACACAGAAAGATATAGACCAAATGTTGCTTGAATGCGACCAAAACCCAGGCGTGGTAAAGTGTCCTACCGTGGAGGACGAAATAAGGCAGCCCTCCCCAGAAACCTTCTGCAAAGGCTTTTGGAGTACTTCCAGGAAAGCTTCATGGAGATGTCCCTGGAGGATTCCTACTCCATCTCCAGACACATTAACAGACTTTTCCAGTAGCTGTACTGGCCGCGAATGCATCCCAATTCTTCAGGGCAAATCAAACATTAAACACTATTGCTTTTAAATCCTGTACTGTAGTTACAAATGTGCACTCACCAGAGGTGCCTTCTCCGCCTTCAGGGTCGGGGATCCTGCCTTGGGAGGATATTGGCTCCAGGTGATGAAAAAGTCCTGGCTGCCGGGAAGAAAGGATTCACCGCTTGCCTGATGAGCATTCTCCTCCTCCTCCTCTTCCTCATCCACAAAATCCTCCTCCATGTTGCGTGATACTCCCCCCTTGCAGGTGTCCACGGACAGTGGTGGGGTAGTGGTAGGGTCCTGCCTAGAATGCCATGCTGCTGATCATAGAAGTGGCATGTATGGGGTTCTGACCCAGAGTGACTGTTTGCCTCCTTTGTCTTTTGATAGGCTTGCCTGAGCTCTTTGACTTTCATGTGGCACTGCTGTGTGTCCCTGTTGTAGCCTCTCTCCATCATGCCCTGTGCGATTTTGGCATATTTATTAGCATTTCTTCTTTTTGACTGGAGTTCTGCCTGCACACATTCTTCTCCTCATGCAGCAATCAGATCCAGTGTCTCCCATTCGCTCCTGGAGCTCGTTTGTGATTCTGTTGGGGGGGACTGCATGGTCACCTGTACCGCTGAGCTCGCCATGCTGACCAAAGAGGAAATGAAATTCAAAATTTCCTGGGTCTTTTCCTGTGTACCTGGCTATTGCGTCGGAGTTGAAAGTGCTGTCCAGAGTGGTCACATTGGAGTACTCTGGGATAGCTCCCAGAGGCCAATAACGTCGATTTGCATCCGCACTACCCCAAATTCGACCCAGCAAGTTTGATTTTAGTGCTACTCCCCTCGCTAGGGAGGAGTACAGAAGTCGATTTTAAGAGCCCTTTAGGTCGACAGACTGGGGTTGCTAGTGTAGATGCATTCATTATAAAATCGACCTAACTCTGTAGTGTAGACCAGGGCTATGATTCCAACAGTGGGAGAATGCTTTAGACAAACAAATCTTAATGTTTTGATAGTAGGTACTCTTTTAAACCCCTGTGTATAGATGACAGAGTGGATCCCCATGTGTTTAGATGATAATATAGATAGATCAATGTTTAATTGTTGATTTCCTGCTGCTCCTTTTATAAGCACAGAAGGCACTACAGTCAGCCGAAACACTGGGTTTCTGATTCACAAGTTTGGGTAAGTGGAATACTCCTCTGTTGCCGTCTGTCTCCCAACCACATAATATGAATTAGTAATAGCTGAATGGCTTGTAAAGCCACTGCTGGGCCTGAGGATTGCATAGGACATCATCTTCCCCACATCAAAATGTTCAGTTGCAGAGGCTTTTCAGCAAGACTCCTAAATGATTATTACTGAGGTTCACAGGACTAAATCTACAATCATTTCGGTGAGAATTTAGAGATAGTTGTTATTACTCTGAAGATGCATTATAGTGTTGGTTTCAAGGGCAGCTGGTTCCCAGCCTGGTCGCTAGGCAACCCAGCGGACTCAGCTGGGTGCAATGAGCCCCCTCCAAAATGGTTGTGCTTCCTGATTTGCCATGGGAGCCAGCAGTCTGCTGCACGAGCCTTGCAGAAGCAGTACAGCGGCTGCTGGATGTGTACCATGCCTGCAGCTGTGCTTACCCTCCTCTCACATCTGCTTCCTGTTCCAACCTGCTTCCAGTCCTTGCTTCAAGCCCTGCTCGTGTCTTGCAACAGTCCCAGCCTGTATCTGCTCCGTCCTGGTTTCTGACTCCAGAACATGGCTACGTCCCTAACTGTGACGCTGGCTTAGGCTTCTGACTCCACTTCTGGCCTTTGGCTTGGCCGTTAAGCCTGACTCTGCCTTCCCGCTTGAACTGGTGCCGGATTCATGACTCTACACTTGTGATTACCTGAACTGCCACCACAGTCATCAGGCAAGTCTTACTCTACCAGCCAGGTAGGCTGCTCCTGGTAAGGCAGTGGGTCCCATAAAAAATGAGGAAGACTCTCCGGATGTATCAATAATCTTAATTTAATTAATTTAGGGAGTATGAATTTCAACTCTCCACACTCTACCAGCCTAGAGTACAAATACTCAGGCTTTATATAGGTTGAGTGAATTTCCTACTAAATATTAAAAATAAAAACCAATATATACTTATTTAAAAATTGATGAGTCCCTGTTATTAAAAATTATGGGCTCAATTGTGCTTTTAAGGCACCACCCTGCACTGGATGCAGAGTTGTCCTATCCCAGGAGAAGAATCAGGAGCCAGCATGGCTTCCTTAGGGCATAGCTACACACTATGGGGAGCCCCCTCTGAGTTCAGGCCTGAAAATGTCTAGACATTGTACCAACCAATCAAAATGAAGAAAGGCATCTTGTTCCTCCACTTCCTCCCACTTAGGCATGTGTATTAGGTCCAAATATACTCTGGCCCTATATTAGTAACAAGATTATCAATTGTCCTATTCCCCTGAGCTGGGAGTAAGGAGCCCACTAACTCCTGTTTGTGGAATACCAGTTTTACTAGTATCAGAGGGGTAGCCATGTTAGTCTGGATCTGTAAAAGCAGCAAAGAGTCCTGTGGTACCTTATAGACTAACAGACATATTGGAGCATGAGCTTTCGTGGGTGAATACCCACTTCGTCGGATGCATGTTCTCTAAAACATGTATGCATATTTTACTAGTCTGCACCCATTTGGGAGGACATGTTTGTGGGGTTTGTACTCCCTGCCTCTCAATAGGTGGACAGGGAGTAGGAGGAGAGAGGCAAGGAATAGACAGAGCCTTGACTCTCTGTACTCCCAAAACACTAGCCAATACGAAGGGAAAAGTAATTTGCTTTGCCAAGAGCTGTAGCAGCATAAAGGAAGGACGAAGGAGGGATTTGTGACTTTAACAGCAGCGATTCCATTCCTGGGCTGCTACGCCCTGCCCGTTCCTCTGGACTCAGAGCAATGTCTAAGAGTTAATCTGAATTAGTATACACCCATTGATCCCCAAGGTAGTATGAACTCAATATATACAAATTTTAAAAAGCTATTAGAGCTCTATGAACTCCAGCTGTGAAAGCACAGCTGTGTGCCTGCCAGACTTGCCTTTACAGTCTTCAGGAAGCAAAACATTTCTCGTATGGAATATTACAAATTGATGGGAAAAGCACAAGTAGCTAATAAATAAGTAATTTACATTTAAATTCTTTACTATATTATCCATTGGAACCAATAAATCTTTGAGGATAAATAAGAAAAAAACTATTATTACATACATTTAAAAAGAAGAAAATAAATTTGAGCTTTCATATTGCCACATAAGATAGAAGAAAGACCCTGATACACACTTTCTATACTCAAAATTAATTTGCTTTGTTCATACACCTCTGATACAGAGTACCAACAAAGGGTTATTCTTGATACCGGTTATCTAAACACTATCTCTAATTAATTTTCAGTTTTCTATTACAAGGATTCTAGTGCACTCATTTTTTGCTTGCAAAATAGAGCAGAGGGCTGATAATATAGATGTCTTTGGAATAAGAAATCAGCTTATAATTAATATGTGCTAATTATGTTAAATGTTTACACTATATAGTATCTACCACTATAAACTGTTTTCTTACAATTTCCAACTTAATCAGATTATTCCCATACATCATTATAACTTCTGGACAAAAAGTATGAGCAATAATTACCAAAATGGTAAATATAAAGTACTTCATGTACCTTAAAATAGGAATTCACACTTCCTTATAACTGAAGTAATTTTCTGAAACCTGTTCAAAAAATTAAGTGACAGAATAATAAAGGTCTTTGTGGGTGGGGGTGTGGGGGTGGAAATCATACACTTCTACATAATAAATATTTAAAGTAAGCATAAACAGTCAAGAGGCTTTAAAATACTTCAAAAATAGATCCTTTTTGAAGTTCTTGTATTGTCTCACAGATATAACTGTATCCCTATACTATCTTTTCAAAATGCTCCACTAACATCAATAGTAATGTAAACAGATGTGACATATTATTGCAATAATGCATCAATATGAAAAACTTCAAGTAAAGGTTATTTTAAGAAAATACTGCTTATAAAACAAAGAAAGCAAGTGAAAAGATAGAGCTGCTCTCTAATGTTTCATGAAGCAGATTTTTTTTTTTATTCTGCATACACTGAAAAATTTACTCTCTCACAAATGTTTTGCATTTTCATGACTTGTGTTTAGGCAGATGAAGAAATCAGATGTGGGCAGGATGTATAGTTCCATTCACCTACAAAATCATGACTGCAGTGGTATTTGTGTGTGCATTGGGTGTGCAGTATCAGGCTACTGAATAAGTGATTTCAAATGTAACTGGACTATAAGCAAAAAAAATCTTATTATTTTTTGTTATTTAAAAATATGTTTGTATTTTGCAACTGATTTCTGTTTTAAGTTTAATCATTTCACTAACAAGTGGCTTTAGAGAAAATGTTAACAAATACATTAAAAGCTGAATAAATCAAGAGGACTTCAAATAAATAACAGCATCAAAACACTCAGAGTAAATCACATTAGACAACAAGTAACCTAGGCACTATACTTGTATAAAAATCAGTCCTTTCTGCAGAACTTACACCACATATCTCTTCAAAGTGTTATGCCTTTCATCAAAGACATCTTCAGCTATAAATATACCCTGCCCAGCTTCCTATCTGCTTGATCAGAAAAAGTCTCCATTACAGCATTAATGAATGGCGTGGGTTTAGAAGCAGCAATACCTATTCTTTATATTACACTTTATTCTGTGATTACTCATCGTATCATCAGCACTAATGAAAGTGCATTCTCAGTCGACTTTTGTTAGATGGTAGAAAGCATCCTGATGGCTAGGAGGATTAAAGTAGGGCATATTTTTCATTTGAACAGCAAATGAATGGCCAATATTTCTTATATGGTTATTATGATAGATTTATTTATGCTTCTATATGATATAGACAGATAATTTATCATAGCATAAGCAGGTGTGTCATATGCAGAATTCTCAAGCTCAGAGACCAACTAAAGGTACACCTACATTACATGCCGCCAAAAGAAGTGTGCAGGGTACATAAACTATATACACCCATATCATGGGTATAAACAGCAGTGTAGATGGTGAGGAACTGTTTAGGTGAGTAGAGTAAAGATACACCTGAATGCTGTGAGCATGTATCCATCACGGGGTGCTCCACTCACCACTTGTCTGACACCTCCTCCCGATCACCAAGGAGATTAGTGCTTGAGGTCAATGCCCCATTCTGCAGTTTGCACGCCATCGCTCCATGTCTCTCTCTCTGGTCTGCAGTCCCTCTCTCACTCCCAAAAGCTGTCCTCCTGTGACTCAGTCGTCCAGCCAGGTTTTGCCTTCCAGGGGGGAGTGCATCAAGGTTCTTGCTCTCCAGCAGTCTCAGGCAGTTTTCTGCTTCACTGCCTCATAGTGACACTCCCACAGTGGCTTGCAGGGAAGCCCAGACCTACCCTTCACTCCAGGTTCTGGCTCAGAGCCCCTCAACACAGCAGCCAAGGTTTGTTCCCTGCACCTCGCTGCCTTTTCCTGAGCCACTTCCATACCTCCTGGCCTTCCCCACTCCTATGGGTTTGCCAGTCTCTTCCCTCCCTCCTTCCAGGGAGTAAGTTTAGGAAACCCATCTCTGTGACCTCCAAACACTCCTCCCTCTTCCGAGGGAGTGACTGCAGCCTTTCCCAGCTGCTTCTTCTGTTGCCAGCCTCCTGGCTTTTGTAGAATCCCCACCTATCCATCACAGATGAGCTTCTTTCTAATTAGCTGCCTCCAGCCTAAAGCTCTTGTTTCCAGCCAAATTAGCTGATTGAGCCCACCTAACCTAATTCAGTTCTTACAGGGCTAGCGTGGGGAACACACCCCATCACAGTCCCCTACATGGCTCTCTGCAGTATTATCCCCTGTCTAAATGGCTATTTTTAGCAGTGTAGCATCCTGCTGCTAGTGCATTTCCTTGCCATGTGGAGCTGCTGGAGCCTTTTCCCACTGCTTCCCCACTGCCAGAGCCTTTCGCTGCAGCAGGCACTACACATACTCTACGCGCCACTGCAGAGTGTGTGCAGTGTACACACAGCCTGAGAGACATTCATCCCCTTTGGCCATAAAAGAAGAAAAGAGGTTGTTGCTGGGCCCCAATTCTGCTGCCTTGTCTGTTGATGAAAAACGGACTGCCCAGGTGATGGGCCATCGTGTCTAGAGGAAACTAGAAACCATGCCCTACTGGGGTGGAAAAAAAATGTCTAGTTCCTGTTCTACAAATAATTTTTGCCAATCAGGTCATTAAAGGTTAGACTAACATTCCAACCAATAGCTTCTTTCCTTTGGTTACTATTTCATTTCATTCCCACAAGATTTGATTCACTCAACTCCAGATCATTTCCAACCAAGCCACAGGTTTCTTGCTAACTGGATAACAACAATATAATGGAGTCATTTGAAACTTAAATCTCAATTCAGTTGTATGATGAAAAAGCAAGTTCAATCCTCACATAATCAGATAACAGTTTCATAGATATTAAGAACAGAAAGGCCATTATGACATCCTGACCTCTTGTATAACACAGCACTAATAAACGAGAGGATTTAAGAAAGAGGAACTTCTTCTAAAGGGTCAGCAACAAACTAGCCTTATATACACAAGACAAATACCAACCATTGAGTATAACTGACAATGGTTCAGGATGTACATATCTCTACATTGCAGTACCATAAAGGTATTAATAAACTGGATTTAATTTACAGAAGAGTTGCTAAACTTAGTAGAAATGTTTGAAGAACTGACATAAGGAAGGATTTGGATGTGGGTTAGAGCTGGTCAAAAATGGGAAATGTTTGTGTGTAAGCTTCACTCATCTGTAAAGTGTATAGGTTGAATAGAGTAATATATTGGTTGAATGATGATGACACAAGAAAAGAATAACAGTTTGCAAATGTTTCAAACCCACAATAGGGGAAACTGTTTAACACAGCCCAAGTGAGCATAATTATGAAAAGAAAGAATAAAAGTCAGAAAAGGAAAATTTATGCTGGATAACAGAATCTATTTCTTAATGTCATGGTCTATTAGACTGGGGGGAAATCTCCAGGAGGAATTAATAGAAACTTTACTGGTTGGGTTATTTAAATGTAGATTGAAGAAAGCTTTTCGGAATATGCTAAAGGGAATAATCTTGCATTGCTGGAGAACAGAACTAGAGTTGAGCAAATCATATGTAATTAATATATTGTAATGTATTAATTTTGCCTTTTTCCCTGTTCTTTAATGGTCCACACAATGATCTGAAAAATTCTCAGATTAATTTGATATGAAATATTATTGATGAATTTCTTCAGGATATAATTTTTCATAGAAAACAAGCTGTCAGAGAAATTCCTGATTTGTGCTATCTTTTAAAGAAGTCAGTCACTTGGTATTGTTTCCACTCCCTGATTGAATGACTCCTAGTAAATAGCCAAAGTAATGCAAACTGAAAATTGAAAATGGTACAGTCACACATATCATTCAAAATTTACATTCAGCCAACATTCAAACATTAGAGATATGGCTATTTAGGGGTATTCCATGCTGGTAAAACTTGAGCACAGCAACTTTCACAGAACGTGAGTTAAGAGTCGCTAATGTAGCTGAACAAATTTTCACTTTCAAAATCAAATGAATACTTACAGAGAAACATTTCACTGTTCCTTCCACTTTCAAATGAGCTGACAAGCCTTTCCTATCTCACATGCCTATTATTCAATGAGTGGACAGTTTATCTGAGGGTATGTCTACACTGCAGCTGGGCGCATGCTTCCCAGCACTAGGAGACAGATACACGCTAGCGCTGCTGGAGCTAGTGTGCTAAAACTATCAGTGTGGCTGCAGTAGCTTGGGCTAGCTGGCCAAATGGGTACCCTGGAAGTTGAGCGTGATTACACTGGGATGGCTAGCTTGAGTCACTGCAGCCACACTACTATTTTTGGCGTGCTAGCTCCAGCCGAGCAAGCAGATACCTGTCTACCCACACCTGGAAACACGCTCCTAGATGCAGTGTAGACATACCCTGACATATACGGTCCTCTTTAAGTGATTCACAGGCCCTGATCTTGTAACATTGACCCACGTGGGAGTTCAGGAATCACGAAGATGCTGGGTTGTCATGGAGCTCATTACAGAAAAAAGGCCTTAGACATGAATAGATTAAAATGGGCGGCTACAGAAGTCCAGGATTCACATGCAAAGTTAAAATAAATGGTATTTTTTCCTCTTTTTTAATCATACAATAGTCACTTTGACAAAAAATATGATGGTAAATTATAGAAAGTGGTGAATTCAATTTACTAGAGCTTGAAAATTAAATTGTGTGTTTCTTGCAGAAGCAATGACACATCAAATGTGGAACTTTTATCACCCAAGTTTCTGTAGTCTTGCAGTGACTTTAACCTCATTGTTTTATATGTGCAACGTTTTGCATAGTGCTACCCATAATGTCTGCATTGCTTTCTGCCTTGAAAAGATATATTCAATCAGCTTAATATGCTATTTGATATGGCGAGGCAGCCTCCTCATTAAATAAGGCCATTTGGAGGGGTTTAATACGTGTCTTTATCACTTGATGTCTAGTTCTTCATTGCACACTGTATTTCTTAGTGCACATTACCTCAGTATTGACGTAAACTTGAAACAAAGGCTATAGTAACTTAAATAAAAGGCACACAACTTAGTGATTACACTTGTCTTGAGACAGAACACTATACCTAAGCTAATTAAGTATGCTTCTCTTATGTGGTGACACTTTCTGAGGCACAGTCAACAATACCGTATATAAGAGTGCTTCCCCAGACAGACAAACATAAGTGCTTATGGTTTGGGTTTCAGCTTTGGCATTCTGAAATGCTGAGGACATTACTTGAAACCATTTGGTGATCTATAGTATTTAGTCAGCCTAGCTGCCTCATGTATGTAGTAATTTGCATAATATTGTTCAATATGCACAGCACTAATTTTTCTTTCAGTAGAAAGCAATGTCTTTTTTATGACACACACAGCAGGGATATAGACACAACTTCATCTTCAGGTTTTTGTTGTTGTTTTAGAGATGAGTTTAGCTACAACAATAACAGAAGCAGTGCCATTATAGTGTACTATTTAAATTCCTGTTTTCATTTTTATAGATGTCCTAAAACAAACAAAATAAAGTGGGTGCCTGATATTTCCCCCCAAAAAGCTGGTGTTTTGTGGCAATTATTATTGATTGAAAGTATGCAGATACACTGCCTTTAAAAATCACCTCGGAAACCCCCCGCAATGGGTAGATTAGTAACAGACTACAAAGTGGTGGGTGTGGGGAGGAAGGACATGCAGACTCACATCACAGAGAGAGACTTTTTAAAATAAAGGGTCTTCATAATTTTATAGGTCTCCACATAGGTATTTAGGCTTCACAGAAATCAATTTTTATTTTATCATCATTTTGATGGATAATATATATGTTCATTTTATTTTTTTTTATTTGTGTCTCTTTAAATTTTTGCAATTGAGGGAGATTATGGGGGAACTCTGACAATAATTATTTAATGACAATAACCATTGAGATTCAAAAAGTTAAAGCTTTATAACCATTAAAACACAAATTGTTAACATCACATGTCAAAATATATAAATTACATATCGTTAAAACAAACTCTAATAAGTACTCAAACAGCATTTTTCTTACTTTGCCTCTCTATAAATTCTGTTTATTATTGATGGAAATATTTTTTCTGTCAGTTTCTGTGCATACAGAGAAATTGATGTCCACCATTATTTATTGATGAAAATTTAATCCTTCCAAGCTCCCAAAGGGACACGTGTTTTCCAAAAAGTTTGCCAAAAAATTGACTCAATCAAAAATATCTGTATTTGACCAGCTCCAATAATGTCTCTAGGGCTACTAAAAGTAGCATATTACTACCAGTCCTTGCCACAGCTTCAGAATAGATGTAGCATGGACTCCCTACTGCTCTGCCCTGATGCCTGCATATGGCCTTACCCTATTCACACATACACACTTCTCTTTGCTCTAAAGTGCTGCCAGGAGTGCTAGCAGTCCTCCCAGCCCTTCTGCATTCAAGGATCACAGACAAGAAAGCACAGGGAAATGAAAGGTACATTGCTATAGTTTATCTGTGCTGGAGTAGCCATAATTTTGTCCATAGTTTCCCGAATTTCAGCCAACAAGAACAGTCTTTTCATGAAGAAAAAAGGTTCACGTTGGTTGGAAAAAGTATGGTAAGGGGGCTGGTAAAATAAAACCTTAGATAATAAAGGTTAAAACGATTTGTCATACGACAAATATGTCATTTTTATGTCCTGGATTTATTCTTTATAGTGCATGCAAGTTTGCATCAGAGACAGCTGTAATATTAAGGGGCAGGCAAATCCTGATCCTTAATCTGGAGCCACAGTAGGCCCTCTGATAGACTAACCAGTGCAGTTCTGCTGTATAAGGCTGGGGGAGTAGGATTTTGGAGGTTCTAAGAATGGATCATTTACCATAAAATACAAATGGATTAGCACCCTTTCTGGGAAAACCATCTGATTGCCAGGGTTTTTACAAGTAAATCCAAAGGCCAGCAACGTCCTGTAATCACATCTGCTAGTTTGAATTTTTTTCAGAGGGTGACCTATTCTAGAATCAAGCCGCCTTTAAGTAGACTGAAGTGTTTTCTGAATATGCCTCTTCGAAACAACTACTGTGGTTCTACAAGCTGTCCCTTTTAAATGATTCACAGGCAACTGTCAGGGTGTCACTGTGATCTATCCCATTGCTAGCTCTCATGGTAAATGATGCTCATAATTCTTCTTTAAAAAAAACTGCAAATGGAGAGTTTTTGATGTTTCTAGTGCAGCACATCTGCTGGTTTTCTTTCCTTTCTCCTCAAGAAAAGTCTATATTACATGCAGGAGGTTCAGCTGCATGACTCTTATTTTATTTTATTTTGTTCTAGGCTTCCTTTAGCTCACAGGGGGATGAGGGTGGGATTATACATACAGATATCTATCTATATGGCAACATCCTCCTCTGGATCATCTTTGACAGCCAAACCTTTTCGAGAATGATCTTGCCCTCACTGATAGATATAAGCATGTAACCACATCGTTTCTAAAAATAGATATTGCCTATGCCTACCCAAGTACCATGCTCAAAATGCAAAGGCCCAGATTTTTAAAGGTATTTTGGCTGGTTTAGGAGTGTAAGTAATTTTCAAAAGGCATTTAGGAGTCAACATGTCATTGATTATCTAAATTGGATTTTGGCTTCAAAGTGTATAAACCCTTTTTGGAAATGAGATTTACTCCTAAATCAGTTAGGCATTGCAACCCTTTAAAAAACTGGGCCAAAGTGCCTGATACTATGTTTCTAGTGACTTCAACAGGCTTTGACTCTGGTCCACAGACATGAGGAAGGAAAGGCCAAAACCTTAATAATGGCTTAATCCTACACACAGAACATTCCCAAGGGGAACACTTACTTAACGGGAACAGTTATATTGACTTCAGTGGCATTCCACCCAGCAGTAAGTGCTTGTAGCAGAGAGGGTTGCCAACATCAGTTGGATGAATTCCTGCAGGTTTCATCACATGACATTATCTTTACTTAAAAATTCATTTTTAATTCCTGGAGACTCCAGGACAACCCTGGAGGGTTGGCAACCTAGAGTCCTAAATGGCTTAATTATTTCCATACAATTCCTATATCAATATAATTTTCAGACTTCGTCACTGGCAAGGATTTATGTAGAATATTACAGCTCGTGTTAGAACTGTACCAACCAACCAGCAGTATGTCCAAACATCTTAACAGCATGAATATTCACACTCCTTCAGTCCGTCATTTTAATATGTTACTTTCTCTGACTGCCTGAGAGCATTACACTACAGCATGTTTTCGTTTTATCTTAAGAAAGCATCAGCAAGGCTCAGAACCCACATGCAGCTCTATTTTATATGAGTAGTCCCATTGTCTTCAAAACATTAACAGTTGCAGAGGTCGGCCCTACCAGCCTGACCCAGCTCCTATTAAAGTCAATGGAAATACTCCCATTACATTCACTGGAAGCTGGATCAGGCCCACATTTCCTCACAAAGCAGAGATACAGAGTGGCTCCGAAGACTTCACTGAGAAAGAAATAGGATGCAATAAATGCTGAAGAATGATTATCCATAGAAACTGAAATGTGCTATTGGACCGTAGAGCTATCTGGAGTAAATATTGGAATGGCAAGCAGAAAAAGATTATATGCAAAAATAGTTTTTTTCCTAACAAGGACATGGAATACTTGTTATGCTCTGTTTAATAGAAATCTTATATGACTGGTAAAATCAGTTAAGAAAACAAGAGAGGAATGCATAGTTGAAAAAGACCTGATCCTGAGAGGCGCTGAGCACTTCTTTGGGAATGCTGACGGCCTTGCTACCAGGAATTAAGGTACTACACCTATTAGAACACACAAAGAAGGAGCTAAGGATGTGATCTCACAAGAAATATGTGGCAGGCTATTTTTTAAAGTTCATCCTTACTCTTAATAAAAACAAATGGGGCACTGGAGTGAGCAAAATGAAAACTGTGGC
The DNA here is from genome assembly GCF_016161935.1 of Mauremys reevesii. Classification (NCBI taxonomy): domain Eukaryota; kingdom Metazoa; phylum Chordata; order Testudines; family Geoemydidae; genus Mauremys; species Mauremys reevesii. The sequence goes on along the minus strand of NC_052633.1, from coordinate 62,031,360 downwards.
TGCTATTGATTGCAATTTGCCTGAAATAAAAGAAAAAAATAATGTCACCTGTCTGTAAGTAGAATCAAACGCTTTTTCCACCCTGCATGTTATAAAATGCTATTCACTAATCTCTGAAGGCAGAATGAAGATTTATGTTAAATTAAGAGCCATGCATAATTCACAAGGCCTAGAGTTTCCTCTATTTGCAGCAGAGTTTTTCAAGCCAGGTTTATTTCTCCAGGTAAATAATTTATGTTACTTTTGTTTCTAGGAATAATGTGTTCACTCTCCGGAGAAATGCTGGCTGCACTTAGGACATATGTGCACCTTCCTGAGAATTCAAACCAAGCTGTCCAAAATGTGGTCATTTATTTGATCACACTGCCATAAATGAGCATTACAGTTTGTTTGTTTGTTTGTTTAGTGGATTGTTTTTGTGTTTTATCAGAAGCCATTCAAAATCCTAGAGATGAATAAACAATTCAGATAAAGATGTGCTGATTTGCTTTAGCTATAAAATATTAAAATAACTATAAATATGCAAAAGTAAAGCAGGCCTCTGCATATGTGATACACCAGCCCCATAACTGATAGATTAGATCTTTGGACAAACAGAAAGCAACAACAATTGAACTACCAACATTTGCAGCTGAGGTCCTGTTGTCTGGAGGAAGTGTGTTAATTCAATGCAGCTGGTGTTTGCGCTAAGGAACAATCCCTAACATATGCATTTCCTTTTTATTATCCCACTCTGAGGATACCCTGTTTTTCTTATCTGCTCCAAGACTGGAATCCCTGTATGCCATTATGTGTAACCACCTCACACAGGTGGGGGAATAACTTTTCATGAAGTCCTGTAGCTCCAACTTTGAGATGACAATACAGGAATGATCCTTCATTGCATACCAGTAATGTCCTATCTGCATAAAGGGAGTAAATACAGACTGGCAGCTTAATAGCTATTAAGACAGGATGCTTTTTAGTGCATTATAAAGTTTGAGAGATTTAAATACATGGATTTTTAAGAAAAATTATCCTGCCCAGGTGAATTATGAGGCTGGAATATCAGATAAATTGGGAAGAGGAGAAATCCTTTTCCTAAATCATCTAAGTTATCTCAAAAGATATAGGAGGTCCCACCACTTCCTTCAAACATAACTTTGATGAAGAATGGATTATCTCATCTTAAGCAAAGCGCTGAAGGAATGATTTATAATGTGTGTCCCCTTCATACCCAAACTTTCTTCAATTTCTACAAGAACAAGAGAAGACCTGAAACATCAGGTAGGGCTGAGCTATCATACACAGAAGGTGAGACAAGTGCCCCCAAACTACCAGCCTCATGCAGATGCTCTGACATGAAACAGGAGGGTCCATGCTCAATCCTGCTGTTTGTTTCCATATGAGTGCTACAGCTGGTCAATATGGCTACTCCCCATTTTGTATTACTACCTAGCAGTCTCGGGTCATGAGTCTAGCATGCATGTCCCATTATGCAGTATTATTGGTTAGGCCTCTAGAGCTACAACCCTCCTTCATAACACAGCAAAGAGCATGTTAATTAAGTGTGCAGATGATCCAAAACAGGGAAGTATTTTCATTTGTGACTTGACTAACAGAGTGAAGACTATGCTGATAACATTTGCAGATGACTCTAAGCTAGCAGGGGTTGCAAGCACTTCGGAGGACAGGACTAGAGTTCCAAAAGGTCTGGATAAATTGGACAATTGTTCTGATATCAACAAGATGAAATTCAATAAAGAGAAGTGCAAAGTGCTTTGCTTAGGAAGGAAAACATCAAATGCACAACTACAAAAATGGGGAACTACTAGCTAGGCAGTAATGCTGCACAAAAGAATCTGGAGGTTGTAGTGTATCACAAGTTAAATATGAGCCAACAATGTGATGCAGTGGCAAAAAATATTACTATCATTCTGGGGTGTTGTAACGGGCCTGTCTGCCCCCTTTCTCTTCCTTGCAGAAATTGCATGCAGTCCACCAGGTGTGCTCTCAGAGACGCTTTATTTCAATTTCCCTTCACCAATATCACCACAGTGGTGATCACCTTGCTTCCACCCATTTACAATCTTTGCTGAGCTTTAAGCCCTCTCAGCAGGACCTGAGGGGAACAAAGGTCTCCCTCCTCCGAGCCCTCTGCATGACTAGCCCCAGCTAGCCCCGTTCCTCTCTCTCTCTCCTCCTCCTTGTACTTCCTTCCTGTGCCTCTTAGCCCTGGGCTGATGGGGCCAATTGAATGTTTACCCCACCCAGACTATTAGCCTTCTTAGATCATTACCCCAATCAGCTTCTCCTGGGGCACTAATTAGCCTCCAAGTGATCAGAGTGCAGGCTCACCTACTCACTCCTGGCTTCACCTTGGTTTCATGGCTAACAGTTGGTGGCTCCTTCATGGAGCCTTGAGCACGGAGGTGATTCACTCCCATCCTGGATGTTTGTCCCTTTTGCAGTGTGAGGGAGACCCTGGTGCATGTCTATCTGCATTGCACTAGATTGCTGCCCCTTTTCCTGCTCCTCCAGAACCTCCATTTGAGGGTCTGGCAGCACGTTCCCCACACCTTTTCATATATGCACACCCTATATATGTCCCCACAAAGTTGCGAGGCCTCCTTGTCAACCTCCTCCTGGTGTTGGCCAAAATGGCCATCTACGATATCAGGAAGAGCATGCTGGACGAGAAGGTACTCTGTGACTATGGGGCCTACTTCCATTCCTCCCTTGTTTCATGTATCCAGGCAGAGTTCCTCTGGGCAGCATCCGCTGGCTCCCTTGATACCTTGAGGAGCAGTGGGCACTCTCCAGGGTTCTCTGCTTGGTGTCCCCCTCTGGATCCCTGATTTTGAACCTATGACCATCAGTCCCATTCCCATTTAATCATTAGTTGTCCCACCTGATCAGTTGAACTGTGGGTTTAGTGGTTCCTCCCTTTAGGCTGGGGGAGGGGCACTCTGATACGGACCTTTCCCAGAATTCAATAGGAACTCACTCCTGGCACTCTGTCACAGGTGTATTAACAGGAGTGTTGTCTCTAAGACACAGGGGCAGGGGCGGCTCTAGGCACCAGCAAAACAAGCTGGTGCCTAGGGCGGCAAAATCTAGAGGGCGTCCCTTGCGGCTGGGGGGGGCGGCAGCCGGCGGACCTGCCGCAGTCATGCCTGCGGAGGAGGCGCTCGTCCCGCGGCTCGGCTGGACCTCCCGCAGGCATGACTGCGGCAGCTCAAGCGGAGCCGCTGGACCCGCGAACCATCCGCAGCCGCGGGAGGTCCAGCCGAGCCACGCGGGACCAGCGGTCCCTCTGCAGTCATGCCCGCGGGAGGTCCGCTGCTCCCGCGGCTCCGGGGCGCCTCCCGCGCATGACTGCTTGGGGCGGCCAAAAACGTAGAGCCGCCCCTGCACAGGGGGTATTTGTTCCTCTGTACTTAGCACTGGTAAGGCCTCAGCCGCAGTATTTTGTGTCCAAGTTTTTGGCTCCATGCTTTAAGAAGGATGTGACAAGTTGGAGAGGGTCCAAAGAAAAGCAAGAAAAAAGGTAAAAGGTTTAGAAAACCTGACCTATGAAGAAACTTTAAACAAATTGGGCATGTTTTAGGCTTGAGAAAAGAAAACTGAGGGGGAACCTGATGACAGTCTTCAGATATTTAAAGGGGAGTTATAAAGACAGTGATTAATTGCTTTCTGTGTCCCACTACAGGTAGGACAAGAAGTATTGGGCTTAATCTGCAGAAGGGAGATTTAGGTTAGATATTAGGAAAAACTTTTCAACTATTAGAGTAGTTAAATACTGGAATATGTTACAAAAGGAGGTTGTGGAATTCCTTGTCATTGGAGGTTTTTAAGAACAGGGATGATCTAGGAATAGTTGGTTCTGTCTTAGCATAAGGGGATGGACTAGATGACCTCTCAAGGTCCCTTCCAGCTCCATGTTTCTATGATTTTTTGAAGATTAAAATACAGTACAGTCTTAGCAACATGAATAATAAACTAGGACCAATTATATGAAAATAAGTGATAAAAGTGTAAACTTAGTTTGTGGTAGAATGATCAAATGCACATGTGGGAACAGCAAACCTTTGGAGGGAGCTCAGATTGAGGTTTAGTTTTGTTATTATTTAAGTTAACAATAAAGGCAAAGCCAAAGAAGAATGTAAATCTAGATAATATCCAGTAGGTGTATGCTACATTAGGAGCAACTGGGAATGCTACCTATTTAAGCAGTCTTAACAGTAACTTTTTTTAAGGAATGACATTTATTAACTATACATTTTATAATCATCAGCTTTGTTTGCAAAATTGTTGTGCATGTACCATGTCAGTAGTGCTTCACAAGCTCAAAGAGATGGTATCTAATAATGCAAATTCCCTCCTCTCCCATATGCTTTTTCATGTAAGTTTAAGCTTCATTATTTCATCTCCCAAAAATGATGGAAGATGAACTTCATAACTTGACATCTCAGGGACTAGCCATAGGGTTTCCAGAGTGCACTTCACGACTAAATGTTAAAAGCTTGGTCTCTCACTGGAAAGAATATCTGCTTGATCATCAGTAATGGCAATATTATCTAGTTCAGAAAAAGGCCATATGAGAGACCTATACCAGCAAGAAAAAGAAGGATGAAATTGGATTTTGATCATTTGGAATTAGATTTAAGGTCATGGTGATTTCAGGTTATGAACAAAGACATTAAACTCAAACCTCTCTATCTATAGTTTACAGTTTGATTTTGGAATTTAAAAAAAAAATCTTATACATTTCTGTTTCCAAATATTTCAATAATTGTGATGATTAAAAGTTTACTGAAGACTCTACCATATTAAAAATTCTCCCCTTGGGTTACAGAAAGACTATGATTATAAATAGGCTTTATTGGGTCCTTTGCTATTTTAGAAATTTGCCATTTGTATTAAAAATGTTTCCCTTTACAGTATTCAGATGTATAAGAATAAAACAGTGGGACAGAAATTAAACTGGTATAATTCACTGTTGCTTCACTGTCTTTAGTAGAAGCAGCAAAGAGTCCAGTTTCTCCTCCTTTGGTTTTCACACCTCAACTGCTAGAAGAGGGCCTCATCCTCCCTGATTGAACTAACCTCATTATCTCCAGCCTGCTTCTTGCTTGCATATATATACCTGCCCCTGGAAATTTCCACTACATGCATCCGATGAAGTGGGTATTCACCCACAAAAGCTCATGCTCCAAAACTTCTGTTAGTCTATAAGGTGCCACAGGACTCTTTGCTGCTTTTACAGATCCAGACTAACATGGCTACCCCTCTGATACTGTCTTTAGTGGAGCTCTTCAGAGTTACACCACCTGAGAATCTGGCACATTTGTTTGTTTTTAAGGGTATGTGTGACAGCCTATACTATTATGGTCACCACTTTTACAAGACTATGATAAATTTTGGACAAAGTATGTCTTGTGAGGTATCATTTAAAAAAGCCATAACCTGTTGAATATCATTGTCCTGATAAAATATGTGTATCAACATTGTATGTAAAGTTACGAAGTTCTACTGTGATTGTTACTGAATTATGTTGTAATTCTGGATAAAATCTACAAGCCAGTTTCTCAGACACAAAGACACACTAGTACCCCAGACAGGTGTTAGAAGGCCATCACTTACTTAAATAGCCATTCTCCAGCAATGGGAAGGTGTGAATAAGAAATTTACATTGCATCACAGGAACGTTTTAAACCTCACGTCCACAATGGACTATATGTCATCATGACTCAGCAGGGCCATTTCTAGAACAAGGGGGAGGAAAATACTTGACTTTGCCTCTCCTCCCATCTCTCGGCTCATGATGTCATCAATTCTCAAAGAGCTGAACTAAGGGGGAGTGATCCTAGGCTGAAGAGATACCCAGCCTGTGAAATTTACAACAGCGTATGGTGACAAAACCCTTGTTTTTAAGGACAATTAGCTTGTTATGTTAGGTATTAATTTGGTATTACTCTTATTTTCTTTTGTAACCAATCCTGACTTTTATGCATAAATGCTAGTAATCACTTAAAATCTTTCTGTAGTTAATAAACGTATCTTATTGTTTCATCTTAACCAGTGTGTGTTTGGATTAAAGTGTATGGAAAACTTCATTTGGGATAACAAGGTTGGTGCATTATCATTTTCCTTTCTATGAGCTTGCATTGTTCAGTAGTGTGCTGGAAAGTACAAGACATACATTTCTGGGGGAACAAGGCATGGACTAAGAATTTGCAGGAGTCACCCTGTATGTAATTAATGAGTAGTTTGATAATTTTTATGCATGATTCCATTAGATGCAGGATATCCCTTTAAATTAAAAAAAATCAGTTTAAGTGGCAAATTGTCAGTATATTTCTTTAAATTGCAGGGGTTCACCTACATGCCGAGAGCCAGCATAACTCCTGTGTATCCCTCATTGTGAACTCTTGAAGGGGACTTAAGCAGTGCATAGTACTCGTGATGGCACTTTAAAGGAGGTGAATTTCACCCTTCAAAGCAGCACAGTATCTAAGAGGTTGTATTAATAAATTGTCAAATACATTTGTCAGTGCATTCATGTTTACAGTACTTCTACACTTCAGCTAGGAACCAGAAATTGATCATGCCAATGTCCATCCAGCCCAATATTCTGTCTCTAGCTATGGCCAGCACCAGATGCTTCAGAGGAAGATGTAAGAACCCAGCATTAGGAAGACATACCCTGCAAATGGTCTTATTTTGGTCTCTATAAGTTAGACATTGGCTTTAGCCTTGAAACCTGAGGTTTAATATCCTTTCCAAATATTTTATAATCATCATTACATCTGGATATTACTGATATCCATATACATGTTAAATCCTTTTTAAAATCTTGATGAGCATTGGTATGTAGAAAAATGAAAGGTTTCCAATGAGTTTGTGTAAACAAAACTGGAGCAAAGTCCTCCAGGGAGTATCATGAATCCACATAATGTTCCTGACTAGCACATTGTGCACTTGGATCTCAGATTTAATTGATGACACTGAGAAAACCACATGTAACCAGACAATTCCCAAGTGTCTACATATATGCAAATATGGAAAGCAAAAGCTATTCCCCCTCTAAGGCTGTCATTAGCTTGCACTCAAACTACTAGTTAATGGATTCTGCCATATTATATTTGCAGGTGTGTTTCTTTTTATTTGTTTATTTTTGTTACCGCCTGCTTTAGACAAGACATACTTATTTTTAGGGATGCTCCAAGCAGAAATGTGCAAGAAACATATGAATCTGAATAGCAGCCCTTTTAGAAGCAAGGCATGAGGCCTGATTACTAGAGTTAGATGAAAGTTTTCTGACAAATGTCAGACATTGGAAAATGCTGGGGAAAATGTCAATTTTGATTAAACTTTAAAAGGAAACCCAGCAGGTTTCCTGTGAGCCCATCCACTTCTCCAGCGCCTCAGCAATCCACCTGGCAGGCTACCAAGGATCAGGCCCTGGCTCCCAAAAGCCCCAGGTTCCTCAGCAGCTTGTCAGTTTGGATGCTGCAGAACTCGGGAGCTCAGGAGATCCAGGAATTGGGACTGGACATTTAAATGAATTTTTTTGAAAATGTCCTTCCTGTGGAAAAATTTTATATCTGACTTTTCATTCCAAGTCCGAATTATTATTTTTTCCAGAAATGCAAATTTTTCCACAGGAGGGAAATTCTAGTTCCCATACAGCTCTGCTGAAGAGCCTTCATTCAGAAGCCTCTAGAAGCCCATGAAATGTTTAACGAAAGCCAAATTACAGAGCTCTATACTACATACTTGGCAGTAACTTATTGTATGAAATTAAATCATTTCACGGAATTAATTCTACTTATGTACTTTTGGAAGTCAGTAATGAGAATTTTTTACAGTGATTTTTTATTCTTTGAAGAATATTTATAGAGATTGTTTTGTCAAAGCAATGATCAATTGCAATTAAACTATAGCAAAGATTAGATGTGCTCTTTGACTATGAACATATACAAATTGTTTATCTCCTAACAGCGGAGCCCTATTAACTTCCTCAAATGATAGGGAAACCTACTGAAAATTAGAACATGACTGACAACACATTGTCCAAAGCTACATTTTGCTTGGCTAGTTAAGCCTTTCCATTGATGTCACAACCATACCCCCTAATCCTCAAATGTGCACAGTTGGGACCTTTACACTGAAATACATGAAATTCCCCCATATGCCCGTTATGTTAAACGTGGGAAGAAAAAAGACTTGATTGGAGGATTGTGGGGGGAAAATAAAGAAGACATACTGTGAGTTTGGGAGGATGAGTTTAAATTGCCTGTTCTCTAAGTACCCAGCTGCCCTTTTTAGAAGCAGTCTGTGGCCCTCTGTAAAACCAAATACAGGAGCTATTCAAGAGCGGATTTTTATTTACTTATTTTTATTATAGCAAGCAGGTTGAAATTGTATGTTAGAACAGAATACTGCTGAAAAAGCACTTGCAGTCTAGGTCCAGGTGGTTCAGATCATTTCAAAGAAAAAGACAAAGAAAGAGAAAGGATTAATAAAGATGAAGAAACACTAAGCATTTTAAAAATATATCAAATACATGTTTATAACCTTTTCCCTACTATTTTCTCTTATTCTTTCAGTTGGAACTACTCACAGCAGATGGGTACCTTACATGAACCTCAACAAATCTATACTGTTTTAAAAGACGGATGCATAAAGAATGAGATATACACTAGTGCAATAAGGCATTCCAGGGTGTGCCGTAGTAAATATACAATACTCCAGTAATGCACACCCTGTTGTGGCTTATTGTTTCTTTGCTGAATTGGGAAAAATAATGAGTACATGAACAATAAGTGCAAGACAAATGCATAGCCGAATGTGCTTCTACCCCCTCACCCACAATATATTTTGGCAGCTGTGTTTTATATTAGTATAATTTATTATTTGTACCAGACTACGGTCTAAAGTTCCCAGTCAGGAGACGGTACTTCCATATGCACTTTAATGTATTTTATAAAAATAATTAAATATACTACTCTCTGCTATTAAATCCTTGCTGGGAAATAGGCAGAGGCCACCTTCTTATTTTTTTTAAATGTATGGATTAGTGAAATGTGGTTTACTGCACTAAGGAATCTAATCAGCAATAATTCGTTTTTCATAGTTTTCAAGACCTTGCAAGAACACAGAATCTATGGAAGGTCACATATCTCAGGCTATGCAACCAGTGGACCTATTCAGAAGCGATGTTCATTTAAGTACCTGGCCTACAGCCTTGGTGAGTCATCATGCATTGAATTATTGGCAACATTCCCTGAATAATCCTTTTACTTTTTATAGACCTTGTTTTGGTTGCTTCCCATTTTAAGCTTAACCATAATAATTAAATGGAGAGATGTCAATCATTCTGAGAAAGTTCCCTTGCTGTCTCTTACAGAAAACAAGAGTCTCTTGGCAATGTTAAAAGGAGGAGTTATCTAGTGTCAGTACATGATGCAGTAATGAAATCAGAAATGCATGGATGGATGAGGATACTAGTGTAATAAATCCCTCTTGGAGCATAAGTCTTTACTGCTTGATGTATAGGATTACCTCCCCTCTTCATAGATTCATTGATTTTAAGACTGGAAGGGACAACTAGATTACCTAGTCTGATCCTGTGTATCATAGTCCATTACATTTACCCAGTTACCCCTGTATTGAACCCAATAAATTGTGTTTGACTACAGTGTATCTTCCAAAAAAAATCCAATGTTTGTTTGAAGAAATCAAGAGAATCCACCATTTCCCTTGGTAGTTTTTCCCAGGGTGAGTCACCCTCACTATTAAAAAAAAAGTGCTTAATTTTTCATTTGAATTTGTTTGGCTTCAGCTTCTGGCCATTGGTTCTTGTTATGCTTTCTCCACTAAATTAAAGAGCCCTTTAGTACATTGTATTTTCTCCCTGGAAAAGCACTTAGACACTGTAATCAAGGCACTTCCCAGTCTTCTTTTTAATAAACTAAACAGATTGAGCACTTGCACTCTCTCACTGTAAGGAATTTTCTCCAGCCCCTGAGTATTTTTGTGGGTCTTTTCTGTACCTTCTCCAATTTTCAACATCATTTTTAAATGTGGATACCAGAATTGGATACAGTAGTCCAGTATTGCTCTCACTAGTGCCATATAGAGAAGTAAAATCATCTTTCAACTCTTACTTACTACTGCACTGTTTGTACAGCCAAGCATCACATTAGCCCCTTTTAACCACAGCATAGCACTGAGAGCTCATGATGAGTTGCTTGTTCACTATGACTTCTACATTCTTTTTAGAATCACAGGACTCTTTCTGCCTGCACTCTTTCTTCCTAGATATATGACTTTGTACTTAGATGTTTAAAAAATGTGTTTTGTTTGTATGGGCCAAGCTTACCAAGCGAGCCACATCATGCCGTATGACTGCCCTGTCCCCATTATTATTTACCGTTCCACCAATGTTTTTGTTATCCAAAGATTTTACCAGCAGCAATTTTATACATACTGCTATCTCTATATCTATGGATAAAGATAAAATGTTAGTTAGCCTCACGCTTAGTACCAATCCCTGTGGACTCCTGCAAGAAACAGCCTCATTTGATGAGGATTCCCCCACTGGCAACTACTTTTTGAGATCCATTAGCCAGTTCTTAATCCATTTAATATGTACGTCACTGATATTGTACATTGCTAATTATTTAATTAAAATGTCATGCAGTACTACCTCAAATGCCTTACAATAGTTTACGTTAGATGTAGTCACCGACTCAAACTCCTTATATGGACTAGCCATGAAGGAGTAAAGACCCATACTCTCTTAGTATGGTTATACTAGCATGCTACAGCTACAAGGGTGTTTTTGTATGTGACCTTTAACAAGATTAAGTCTTGGGGCTAGCAAGCTGTAAGATATATAGAAATTAAAATATGCCTTGAAAATATGTTGTTGACAACTTCTCTCTCTGTCTCTGCCCTTTTAAGTATCTGGGGGTGGGGATCATGCCAAACATTTGCTTCTTCTTGAAGCTCAAGAAAAATAACAGTCAATAGACCCAGCCCAATAGGAGAGACATGTTGTCTGGGGAGCATTAATTAAACTAAAGCTAAAACACACAATTCCCAGGAAAGGAAAGTTCTGATGCTTGATATGGAATTGTCCACTTATTGTTAGTTTTTCAAACCAAAGACGTCCATAATTTATTCATGGATGAGACTTCCATTTCTCTTAGTCTAGCTAAGGAGAACCCATGCCAGGCAACAGACACAAGTAACTGCACTCTTTCCTGCGGAGAAGCCCATTGTCTCCGGTACATTAATTAAGAAACAGAGGAGAGAAAAAACATGTAGGTTTAAAAACTCATTAGGAATAACTTGCTGGTAATCCAGAACCTGAAAATTCCAGAGAAACTTCCTGATACCTCAAAAAGCCTATATTATATATAAACTCTTCCACCCTAATTTAGAAATTGTACAGCTGTTTGCCTTGTGAATCAAATATACTTTTGCCTATTGAATAATCTCTAATTCCTCTAATGTAATATCTCGTATCCTATATTAATCCTAAAAGACATGAAGAACATTAGATATAATCAAAGAATGTACAGATCATGTCCAGATTGAAGTAAATGATTGTTGAATAGAAGTAATAAGAATTGTATGACATTAGAATGAAAAAGTAATGTTGAAGGATATCATCACTTAACCAGCATATAACTTTGGAATATTAAAAGAAATTTCTTAAAAGGGGGGAGAGATCCAAAATTAATAGTCAGGGCAAATTATGAAATATAATCAATTAAATAAATTAAGCCCTTGACTAAAGAAAGCATCAAATAATTTTTTGTTATATGCTGACACTGTCTACTAGATATCAACAGAAGCAGCAGAGAAACTGAGAAAGCTGAAAGTTGAGAGATATTTGGTATCTCTCACCAGAGGATGACCCCCTCCAACAAGCCCTAGAATCAGAGTACATAAAACTGAGGTCATCATGTGGGACCCCAGAGATGTCTGAACCCACAGCAAAGTTATAGAATCACTAGAATCATGAAACTATAGAATCAATTGATGCTCACACCAGCTGTGTGGAAAGGACTCTTCCCCCATCCCAGGATTAAGAGGATAAGAAGAAGTGGTGAGATTTCATTTAAAAAAAATTTATTTTCCCTTCTGTTCTTTAACATAAATCTTGATTAGAACTACACTCTGTAATGATACAGCACACATTTTAGATTTTAACTGATACTATATACATGCCCTTCTTTATAAATCCAAACAAATTGGCCTAAGAGAGCTTTGAACCATAATTTTAAGGAATTGCTTTTGATATTCTAAACTTTTCCCTTTGGACAAATCAATTCCAATAGCAGGGATCACACTCTTAAAAGTGTCTAAAAGACAAGTATATTCTTACTCTCTGAAGGAATACTAGAAGGATGATAAATGTGAGAGATACTGAACAACTGAAGCTCATAAATAAATGTAATAAGAAATCTTCATGAATTGCACTCTTCTTTGGTGTAACTGCTGATCTTTAACCTTAGTCTTTGACAACTGCTTGTAAAACTGTATAGGTGTGTGCAGTACATAACTAGAACATCCATTGTTTCCATGCTTGATTGGTTAATTGTTGATTGTATATTGATATGCTTATGAGTGAATTAATCAATTGTTGGTTAATTAAGAATAATGAAGTGTCCTGACTTTGAAAAAAATGTTCAAGATAAAAGCTGACCTGAAAAGAATATAGCATTAAATTACTAAGCTGACATTCCCTGGACTAAATAAGAAGGGGTTATCCTATTAGACTCCATTCTAATATTTGCTATTACACTTATCCAACTCACACTCTAGTTTGTTAGATTTCAGCTTTAAAATCTAGCTGGCACCTCAGCAGTTTATTCAGTCCACATGTGCTTGTTTTGCTAAATACCATTTTAATTATTGTAGGTAAAAGCTTCCAACCCAAGCAAGGGAAGTGGAAAGACACACAGAGGCAGACAGGCAGGAGAATCTCAGCCAGGCTTCTGTGAACAGCTGCTTAACTCCTTCTGTCCCACCATGGAGAAGGGCTTGGGTTAGGACGTGTGTGTTAAGTAGAACTATGAATGCACAGAACTACCATCAGACCTTCCTTCCTTCCTGGGGTGGCGAGGCACAACAGTCATGGGAAACTGATCTTGAAATTTTGACCACCAACAGGCTCTGCCACTGATCCTCAATAGCCTGGGAGAAGTGTTCCGTCCCCTCTGATCTCTAGGAACTCCCCTGTACATAGCCCTATTAAATGGCCGTGGACAGGGACCAGGATTTATCTTTGTGTATTTTAATACACTTTGTATGTTCAAGCGTGAACTAAAATGGAAAAGATTTTGCAAGCTTTATAAAGAGGAGACACTGCCCAACATAACTTCAGTATGTGCAGGCCTCCACATTGCCAATTAAGTTTGAATTATTGCATACATTTTTTCTAGATGCCTAAGATTTAATTTCTATTATTTTGCATCACAAAAGAACCCTTGTATAACCACAGGCAATTGCATCTGCACAGTAAGTCTGCACTAATAATTTTACAAGATATTCCTGATGGGAGGAAAATATTTAATTCTGCAGAATTCTGAACTAATTTAAATTTCAATGAAACTACAAGTGCACACCTGTCTGTACATTCTGTTTCTTGTACTCTGTAATGTCTATAGCTAGTCTGGCACTGAAGTCTTATTTTCAAAGCAAAATAACTCCATGTATTGTAGGAGTTATGGATCACATTTTAATATAACGGCAGTTGTTTAATGCCACATTAACATCTCATTTTTACATTATATTCTAAAATATGTTATTGGAATAAGTAAGAGAGTAAAAGCCAATTGTGTATATTGAACATTTTTTACATTCATAACAAAAGCACATACTGGCATCTAAGCATTCAGTTTCTATCATTCTTTCAGTTTTGTTCCTGCATTGACATGATACTTACAGGCACACATCAGGGGATGAAAAATAGACTCTCTTTTTCAAAAAGTGTAACATTATATCACCCATAAAACAGGGATTCAAAATGCTGTCATAGTCACTGTTTTTTATTGTATTGCCCAAGATCTATGGGACAATTGTGGCTAATAATGGTGTCGCAACAAATAAGAAATTTAGTCTGTTTCTTTTTAACCTAAAAACCATGAAACCAATAGGTATCAAAAAGAAATACAGAACATTTCACTTTTCCAGTAAACTTTCAGAGAGATTTTTATTATGCATCTCCTGACCTTAGAAACAATAATCACATGAGAAAGTAGAATAGGCCATTTGAAAAGTTTTCTTTACATATATATTTTACCTGGTCAATAAGAATGGTTCTTCTGGAGATGTTCTAGCTGGGTCATGTACATAATTTTCCTTTAAAAATAATCAAAAAAGCAACCCTTCCTCATCCCCTAAAAACCATATCAATATTTTTAACAATGCATTTGCTTGCAAGATGATGTCATGGATAAATATTGCACATTATAATCATTCTGTATGTTTTTATGCACTTCACGGTAGAGAGTCTGGCTGCTTGGGTACATACTATGTTGCTTTTAATCTTCCTAGGAAAATAAGTCACTGATCCTGCACATCCTCACTGAGGGCACTATCCAAAGCACACGGAAGTCAACTGGCAATCTGTCCATTGAATTCTACAGGCTTTATTCCAGGACCCTAGACTAGTAAGCCCATATTTCAGGCCAATAACAAGAAAATAACATAGAAAAATAAACTATGGCCTTAATTGTGCTAACCCTTTTTCATGTGAGAAATTATTCCTGCATAAAGACCACCTGAGTGAAGTTTGCCATATATGTATACATTAGGGGCTACCTGTTCACATGTTGTTAATGGTCTGAGTTTATTAGACAAAGTATGAAATTCAGTTCAATGCACCCAAGCCAACCTGACTTTTCCACAGCTTAAACAAAGTCCAGTGATTAGGGCACTAGCCCAGAACTTGGGAGATCTGTGTTCAAGTCCCAGATCTGCTACAGAGTTCCTGGATGACATCACTTAGTCTCCCTGTGCCTCATTTCCTTGCATTTGAAATAGGCATTTAGTACTCCACTATCTCACAAGAGTACTGTGTGCCTCACACTGAACAATGCAAAGGGGCTGTAATGCAACTTGTGAACTGGCCTGTAGATGTCAAAGGGATAACTCAGGTGAGGAAAATTAGGCACATGACCAGTGTTTGCAAGATGAGGCCCTATGGTTGATTTTTTAAAAGAAGTACTATGAGACAATGTCCTAAATCTGCTTGATAATCCTTGAAAAAATGTCATGACCTGAAAAAATGGGGGCCTGACTAACACACCAGAGTAAATCAGGATTAACTCTATTTAAGTCAAACATAGACAGTTCACAAGTAAAACTGACGTTGAAAATCAGAATCTGGCTCTCTGATTTGTATCATTCTATCATTTTCTCCTGTTCTTCCCTGGTGGGCAGGAACATTAGCATTTCTGGATAAATAAAAGACTTGTGTGTGACCTTAGAGTCACATCATTAACTGTGGATGTATTTCTGTAACCTAGCAATACTGCTTTAACTAATAATACATTGTACAGGCCTTCCCACGAAGGAGACCATGTATCTGCTTTTGTATATTAATCAAACACACAATTTCTAAATACTGGCCTTTCGGTTCACAACTGGGAAAGTAAATTACTGGAGTTTACTCAGCCTGTTTGTGGGGTCCTTGTAATCTGGTCACCTCAATGAAAACAGCCATCACTAAAGCTTCAGTTTCCAGACTCACCTTCTGCTGATGTTTCTGCAGTTCACTCTCCTTATAATGATGAGTGTGTATGGTTGATATAGACTTGATTGAGAAATGATGATGGAAGGAAAGTGATATGGCTATGACCTCTGTGGGTGAATGAGCTCAACAACCAATGCTAATGGCTTTGGAAATTGAAATCTTTTATTGCTTTTTTTTTTTTTTTTTTTTTTTACTTTGGGATACATGACCAAATAGTACACAGGTTAATACTGAGAAACTAATAGTACTTTATTTATGCTACCCTTATTTTCATAAATGGCTTTGCAATAAATGCAATCTTCATGAGGTAACATATATCAAGACTTGGTTCCCCATTTTCCCATCATCGCTGCAGTGTGCAAGTGAGATGTTCTCAAAATGTAAGAGACAAATAATGCGACTATGTCATTTATGGTATGCAAACTAGGAATTTTATCATCTGAATCTAGTTGGAATTGCCTTTGCCTGAAAAGCAGTGTGTACTTCAGCAATACAAAGGATCATGACAAAAAGGATACAGCCCATTCAAGCATTTTAAATGTATTATTTTGGAGAAAATAAGTATGCAAGAAATAACATGTCACATGTTTTATTCATAGCTCTCTGATTCAGCAAAGCACTTAAGCACATACTTAAGTGGTGACGGACATATTTAAATTTAAACATGGGCTTTAGTGCTTTCCTGATTCAAGGCCTTCTAGTGTTAAAATGAGCCCCACCCAAAAGGCAGGGACAATCAGCAAGGTTTAAGAGGAAGTGGGGGGTTCAGTGATTAGGGCACTAGCTTGAGAGTGGGGAAACCAAAGTTCAATTCTCTGCTCTGCCGCAGACTTCCTGTGTGACCTTGGGCAAGGCACACTGGGTGTGCATACACTGTATGTGCAATTGTAGCACAAGAAGGAATACCCCCTGCTAGCTTTCATGTAGCAAGCACAGGTAACAACAGTAGTGTATCCATAGTGCCATGAGTTAGCAACCAGAGTACAAGCCCGCTGGGGAGCCTGGGTGTGCACTCTCATTGTTAGCCCTGGCTGAGCCTGTACTGCCATGTCTGCACTACTACTGTTAACCCAGATTAAAGCTACAACTAGATTAAAGCTACAGCTGTGCTACAACTACACCTTCACTTGCAATACAGACATATCCTTCGTCTCTCTGTGCCTCAGTTCCTATCTGTAAAATGGGGGTAACAACACTTCCCTACCTCTTACCAGGGCTGATAAACTTTTGAGGTACTCTGATACTATTGTAATGATGTCCATATAAGTACAAAGGTAGATTAAAGACTACAGACAAAGACCCCAGTCCTCTCCTACAATGGGGCAGCATTGCACTACTCTGGCATGCAAAGCTACCCTTCAATTGATGTTGCTAGCCAACAGAGGGTTTCCTTGCCTAGGCAAATCCCCAGGTACCATAGTGCACTCTATAACTATCCTTATTCTGTGCTTCCTCACAGCACAGGGGGTGTGGCCAAAACATCCTTATCCCCTGCTGTGGTAATTCATCCAGCTACTGGAACAGCATGCCAGGGCGGCCAGCAGCTGGAACAAAGTGAAGCAGCATGAGCCGTTCTGAGCATGATGCAACCGTAGCTCAGGATCCAAGCCCAAATTTCCAGACTTGCCGAAAGTATGACCCTTCCCCACACAATGAACCAGTCTTACTCAAATTACCACCATACCTACCACCTATCTAGTCACCCTCACCCAGACCTCTACAGAGGAAGATGCTGGGTTGTGAAACAGTTCTGCCTATATGAATTTTGGTTTTGTTTTTCTGTTACTGTTTTATTTTACAAAAAATATGTTTTTGAGCGATAGGAGATTTACACAGTGTTTCAGCATAGGCAGGATTTTGCTAACAGTTGAGTGTTTTCCAATGAACATTTTAATTTTACAACCTGTTTTTCAAGGGTTTAAAA
Organism: Mauremys reevesii; assembly: GCF_016161935.1. Taxonomy (NCBI): domain Eukaryota; kingdom Metazoa; phylum Chordata; order Testudines; family Geoemydidae; genus Mauremys; species Mauremys reevesii. Next base: position 62,013,676 of record NC_052633.1, on the reverse strand, counting down.
GCCAGCTGTAAAAATGCATTCATTCAGTGAAACTTGCCCTGTAGGGTTTCTCAGCTGCAGAACAAATTATATTTTATCAAATGTGCTTAGATGAGTTTGGGCTAAGATGTAAAAATGTTGACGTGTCTAATGCAAATACACAGCATATATTTTTATTTTTAGTAAGCAGCTTACTATATGTACACAACCATTTCACTCAGTAACACAAAATGTTTTTTAAAAATGAAAATAGACAGGTAGTAGTTGTTCCAAATGACTTAGTTCAGGAGATCTGGACAATAATCTAAGGGTTGAGGGCCCATCCAATCTGCAGCTACCAAGCTTCTGCAGCTATTAGGTTACCAGGTTAAAAGGAATGATATTCAGCACAGCAGTTTGTCTGTCACCATGCCACAGACGGCTAAATTAAGAAGGAGCACAACTCCCCCTAAAAAAGAATGGAGAGCTCCCCATTTTCTGACTCTCCTGGACTTAAAGGGAGTACTGCTCTCTAAGAGCTCCCACCTCCTATTTCACTGCCAAGATTAGGACACCTCAGGGATGGGAATCAGAAGTGTGAGATGCAGAGGAAGCTTATGTCTGGATGAGGAGATCCTGGGCTCTCATCCTTCGTGTTAGCAGGTGAAGCAGAAGCACCACCTGATAGGAGGTGAGATGTTCTAGCGAGGAGTGGCCCATCCCCTTTTTTGGCTCCCTACCCCTGCAAGAGGAGAAAGGAACAATGCCCTTAGAGCTCACCCCTCCCTTCTGGGGGAAATGGCAGATAAACAGTTTACAATCAATTAGACTTGATACAAAATGTAATCTACTAAAAGGTTTTAAAATCTTCTAAATTGCAGAAAATGGCATTGGACCCCTTCATTTTAATTTGTTTTTACATCAGTACAGAGCTTCCATCCTGGTCTAACACTGACAGAGAAACAACAAAAGCCACATTTATATACACAGGATGGTTTTGCAGTTAGTGGTTTACCCAGACCACCACAGGGAGGGAACTCTGAGCCCAGGGGGAGCAGGTAGACAGGGCAGGCAAAAGCAATGGGAGAAGTAGTCCAATGGGACGTCAAAGATGGCATCATTGACCTCTGTCATTAGTCTCAAGGTGACAAAGGTGTAAATCACTGTGCAGTGAGGTCTGCATCCTAAAGATGATGTCATAATTGTCTACTAGCCTAGCAAATATGGGGGGGGGGGGAAGGTGCTCCTAGCCATTGTGCTAAAAAACCATCCAGAAGCAATCCAGGATACAAAAATCCTTTGCAAATTGCATATAGCGCCATTATCCTTATCTTTTTTAGTGATTTTGCCTCTTTAATGTCCGTTATTTTGTTTAAGTAGGAGCAGAAGTAAGGTTTGGGGGGGTATTAATTATCAGGTTCATTCATCTTACCTTCACTGAAAATTGTTATTGCATTTTCCTTTTGTCTAGGGTGACCAGATGTCCCGATTTTATAGGGACAGTCCTGATTTTGGGGTCTTTTTCTTACATAGGCTCCTATTACCCCACCACCCCCATCCAGATTTCTCACATTTGCTGTCTGGTCACCCTGCTTTTGCCCACCTTTTTAGTACCTCCCTATTTGTCTCTTGTGCAGTAAGTTTATTAATCAATGCCTCTAAAAATACCCTCCAGAGCAGCTGATCAATGTATTTTGGCTGAACCAAGCAGGTCTCCCACACTTGGAGTTGTGCTCGACTTGTCAGAGGCTGACTGGCACATTCATTTATCAATTTTATTAATGTGATTAAGTTAAAGCTTCTTGGTCTGGGAGAAATGACCTCTGTGATATCAATATAGCATTAATAGCTGATATAACAATATTAAAAGCCTGACGATACTACTACAAGTGTTAAAATAAATCACATGGAGGATACTTTAATAGCCATAGCCCCCCAAAAAAACTAAATGGAAAAAATAGTTCCCTTATTTAATACATGAGGTCATTAGAACAAAACTACTTAGTTTATCAATTTTAAAATAGCTGCTGGAAGAAATGGAACAGGGACGACCACCATCTATCATTTGGCAATTTTTTACTGGTTTTCTACAAACACTATCATTGCTATTAATGCTTAGGCCTTCATGTACATAAATCACTTTGTCTTTATCCAGGGCTACTCTACACTAGAAGTGCTACACTGATGCAACTGTACTGATGCCGCTGTAGTGCATCTGGTGAAGACACTCTATGCCAATGGGAGAGCTCTTTCCCATCGGTATAATAAATCCAGCTCTGTAAGAGGTGGTAACTATGTCAGCGGGACAAACTATCCTGCCAGCATAGGGCTGTCCACGGTGACGCTTAGGTCAGTGTAACTTATGCTGCTCAGGGGTGGATTATTCACACCCCTGAATGACATAAATTATTCCGAAGTAAGTGGTAGTAGTAGTGCACACCTGGCCCCAATCTTTAGTCTCCAACTGTATCCTCCCCAGTGTAGTGCAACTAGCTTCTAAGATCAGGTCTACGCTATCACTTACTTCGGTATAACGTACATTGCTTAGCAGTGTGAATAAGCCACCCGCTCAGTGACATAAGTTAAAGTGACCTAAGCACCGGTGTGGAGAGCCAGTGTGGACATAGGGATGGATTTATTATGCCGACATGAGAGCTCTCTCTCAACGCCATTGAGCATATTCACCAGATTCGCTACAGCGGCACAGCTGCATTGGTGCAGTTGTGCCCATGTAGCACTTCTAGTGTAGACTAGCTCTTAATCTCAAGTTGTTTAATCATACCTAATTGTATAGCTTTTCTTTTCTTATGGGTGTATTCTTATGGAATAAAAAATTCACTGTTATATTTGAGAATTTCCAGAAAAATAAAGTACTAGTGTTATGAAAGAAAATGTTAGTCACATGAATATTTTTTGCATTCTATTTATATAATATAATATCTAGTAATGTAGGTTCATAAATCACAGCATTTCACTAAATGATGCAAAACTCACTAATGTAATATAAATCTCACTTGGCCAATTGTTTAAAGTTGTATCTGTACATTTTCCCCTCTGAGTCTCACATTCTCACAAAATTATAGCAAAAGAAAATGTTCTAAAAGAAAAGCTAATGTTTTTGTTTGTGTTTTACTATTTGCAAAGAGCTCAGAGGCATAGCGCTCCATCATTTTGTTTGTTTTAACTAGTTTTATCTCCTGTCCTCTGGAAGAGGAATGGGTGGGAAGACAGGAATATATTTTTGTTCTTCCACAAATTAGCACGCAGAAATGCAGAAAAACTGTGGAGCTGGCATGGTCTTATTATGGAAATAAAGTCAAATATGACACCTCCATAGGCAACTCTACCAGTGCACCAAGCAAGAGTTCTGAGTTTGCTCCCTGATCTGTACAGCAGCTCTATAACTGCAGCCATTATATCAGACTACACTATCCTGTTATGCACCACCACAGTATAGTTAATAGATACAACTCTGCAGAGTACCCAGAGCGGAGAAGGTATTTTCTTTTTAGATAGGATAAATATGTCTGATGCTTAACAAAATGTTTAATTATAGTTCTAATTGTTAACAAACTAACCTATGGTGAACTAGATGGATCACAGAATCCATAATGGGTAATGGGGCCTTTCACATACAGGTGAAAAGTTCAGCTGTAGACCTAAATAGTAATAACCCCAAATCATTATTACTCTAGGATGGCTTTTTAGAATTAGCTCACCACCTCTATCTGTCTAGGTTGTCAATACCTGTAAAAACATTACAAAACACAAGCATAGTTAATATTTTTTACCACTTTCATTGGCCATGACATGAGAAACAAGAAAGAGACCAGGCACCAAGGCTAATCACTTAAACCATCTCAGCGCTAGTGGCTAATACAGATGATTTTCTCATGGATCAGGTACTAATGCTCAGAACAAGATGCTACTAAAATTTGCTCCCCCATGAAATTCAAAGTTTCCCTTTAGGGCCACCAGCTGAGGATGCAATGGCTGGGGGCAATACTGAGAATGGGGAATGTGATGCTAGCTGCTGGCAGATCCTCTTAGATCTACAAAGTCTGTAGATGATCCCACTCCCTCTTCTATGAGGAGCAACCTCCTCCCATTCCAACAAAAGAATCTGAAATAAAGTCTGCTGGGGGAACTCAGAAAGGTACCTGGTCCTGAGTTTTCCATTGGTTCTCCTTAGGAAAAATGGTGGGTATCATCAGAAAAAAAAAAAGTATTTTCCCTGCTTAAAACAGCAAATTACACACACACTGGATTGTGCATGTTAGTAAATAATAAACTAAAAAGAGTCAATCACCTTTAATTAATCTGGTCATGCATATTTTACACAACATACTATATCATGCAATTTTAAAAAGAACTTTCCCTAGCAACTCCTGCACTACATAAGGCATATGATACTAGACCTTGGAGAGAGACAGTGAATTTAAAGAAACAATATGTAATTAGAATGATGATTATAATGGATAATCCTTAATTGCCATAAATCAGTATAGCACCGCTGAGTTTCACAGAGACTCGCTAGCTGAGGATCTGGCCCAATATATTTCTTGTGGCAAATCTTTTCTGAGTTACAATTTGGATTCTGCTTTGAGACAACTGTAGAATACCAACAACAGTAATATTTACTAACATTTTATTGAGTAATGTCTTAAGACATTCTAACCATGTGGGTTCAATAGAAGGCATAAAAATTTAAATAAAGTTTAACTTTAAAATAGTTTTAGATGTGAAAGTGTGTTGGAAACAATTTCATCACGTTTCAGATATTTCAACTTTCAGTCATTCTACCGAGGTTTGATTGTGAGCTTCCTGGTGTAGTCATATCCCACAACAAAGTGAGTATAAAATGCTACTTAATCAGAATGCAAGAGTTTCATCCACTTTGTGTAGGTAATAACAACTACACAAGGTTCAAGGAAAATCAGAGCCTAAAGCTACTCATCATCCTGTTCCGAAAAATACACATGGCCCTTGCTTTTATTTATGTATTTATTTACTGCTGTTGGTTGGGTCACTCTGACCTGTAAACTCATAGTCAAGATGCTTCTTGAACAGCAGAAAACCTTTCATTTTTTCCCTATGGGACTGATTCCCCAATTCTGTACTGTTTTAACTCCATTGAAATCAATGCTGGTCACCTTGTCTGTCTTTCAAATATGGAATTACCAACTTGAAAATTAGTATCATACACTCTTGTATTTATTTCCAAAGAATGCTCCTTCTTCAACTGAAGTGGCTATTTAGTTCTAGGACACTTCTTCCTAGAAGAATGGATCACTTCTCCTCAGAGCTCCCTTTCCATCGTACAAGTATGAAGCAGCACATGCATGAAGCAGACAAAAGTACTCATATATATATCAGAGGGAATAAGAGAGAAGGTTTTCTCGTGGATCAGTAACTTGTTAAAAAATAGGAAACAAAGGGTAGGAATAAATGGTTAGTTTTCACAATGGAGAGAGGTAAATAATGAGGTTCCCAAAAAAAATCTGTACTGTGGCCAGTGCTGTTCATAAATGATCTAGAAAAGGGAGTAAAATGTGAAGTGGCAAAGTTTGCAGACGATACAAACCTACTGAAGATAGTTAAGTCCAAAGCTGACTCTGAAGAGTACAGAATGGGTAATCGAAACCAGGTGACTGGGTAACAAAATGCCAGATGAAATCCAGTGTTGACCAGTGGAAAGTAGTGCACATTGGAAAACTTACTGGGTAGCTTCTGGATTCTAGCTTTTGGCTAGCATACAACTCATCAGATGATAGCCAACCCTTCAGAGAAAACAGCAAAGCACTTGACCAGAGGTCCTTCTACAATTTCACCAGATAGAGAAAGTTCAAACACTGGGTCTAATCAAATTGCAGAGCGAGTACCTGTCACACACCTGTCACATTTGTGACATCTTGCATTACAAAGTAAATTTGTTCTCAATAGAAGAGGCAGTGTTTCTGGACAGAAAATTCTCCAGGCAGCAACTTCAGAAAAGCTGATATCCTAAGCTGTATTGATTTCCACAATTCTGATTTACTGTAGGATGGATGGAGAGGTGAAACTCAACTAAGTAGAATTACTTACTGGTATTTATCTTTATCATAGTCTAGCAGTCCCCTTCCTAAGAACAACTAGATCTAAGCAACCCTGTTGTCTCACTCTTTAACCTCATCTGCCGCACCCTTATTGTTTGCTATCTTTTATCTAAATTGAGACTGTAAGCCCTTTGGAACAGGGACTGTGTCTCCCTTTGTGTTTGTACAGTGTGTGGCACATTTCAGGTGCCATGGCATTACTAATAATAAATAATAAGGATAATACCTCATTCCTCATCTCATATTTCTTAACGTTATATGTTTTGGGCAGAAGTGTCTTGACTACAAGGAGGAACTGGCTCATGTGCCTTCTGAAACCCACATCCTACAAACCTGCACATGCTTATCTTTACTCACACAAGTAATCCAATGGACTTCAATGGGACTACTCATGTGTGTAAGTATTTGCCAGATTCGGTTCACTCAACTGCCTTCTTGCTCCCTGAGAGATAAAAACATGAAGCATGGTTTCTTAGGACAGGGAAAAAGAAGATATTCCACAATAATTATTAATAGTAATTTGTATTACAGAGTTGTTTCTAGTGACCCCAGTCCCATTGAGCTAGGTGACATACCTACACATAGTAGAAGATGGTGCCTATTCTAGAGAATTTGCAGCCTCTAGAATTTGCAGCCCAAAGCTATACTTGTGTGAGAGCAATAGATAACAAACTGCAGAATTTTTGGATCAAAAATGATTGCAGAATAGTTTTACTGTATCAGGTTTAACAATCTGTTTTCTTCTAGTATAAAGCACTATCATCTTCATAGAAAAAATAATATTTAAAGACTTCCCACTGCTGCAGTGAGGTTAAGCTTTTACATATTGTGAAAAACAACCTCCCGGAGAATCACCTACCATGAAACCCATCACTCATCCAGTGTCTGAGCAGGATGTGCTCCTAGGGGTTTCCCACTTCCTCTAGCCACATTAAATGTGATGGAGTGAGGCTGTCACCGCCATTGTTTTCAATACGCAAACATGCAGTGTGTTTCATTATGCTCTGAGGAACAGATCCAAAGCTTTTACAGTTATTCATCGCAGCTTTTAAGGACTAACCGCTCCCTTTGTCTATTTCATCCACTTTCACTGTTGTGGTTCTTTTTCATCCTGCTCTGTGCACCTGATAAAGCTTCCCATTGTAATATGAGGTGACTATCCTGTCCTTCAACTAATCTCGCCCTAAAATGCACTTCTTTTATCTTGCATTCCTTACCTAATCACCACCACTATGCAATCCCCTTCTTATCTCACCTTTTATTATATCCATGACAAAAATAGCTATATACACATCTGCAATGCACATTTACAATAAGGAACAAAATGCTAAACCCTTGAGATATATGATCATATACAAATGAAAGCTAACTGGCTAAGCATCTGATCGTGCACTGCTTTGCAGCTGGATAAAATTACCCATATTTGCAGAATAGGGTCCTTTGATTATAAGCTTTCCTGGGCAGAGAACTTTTTTGTTTGTTTGTTTGTGTGTTTTTGTTTATAAAGCTATGAAACTATATAAAGAGTATGTAAATTGTTGCAGCAGGAACGGGGGGAAAGAGTAGAGGGGAAATTCTCTTAGGGCCTGCATAAAGATGAAATACTGGTGGATCATTCTGGCAGGTTTACATGTGGGATATTTGGTATATTTGGTAAAATGAAGTGCTTCTCTGAGAGAGGGAATTATGACAGAGAAGGTTCTGAAGGGAAAGCTTAGAGACAGCTCAAGGAGAATGTTAAGGCTCAGATTTATGTTGTGACACCAAGCCTGAAGAGGGGAGTTTGGACATTGTTTGTTCTGACAATAGGATAGGAACTCAGCCCATTCACCATCATTTCTATTAATAATTTCTGCTTGGAGAGTGAAATCCTTTTGAGTCTACTGACATGCACCCAGTTGTGCATTCGTCCCATGGCTATTATCGGCTACAACTGAAGAGCACGAATGAATGAAGAATGCTATTTATTAACTCAAAGCTTCAATGGAAAACATGACCCCTCACACACCTCAATTTCATAGCATCTAGAAATATCACAGAATATAAGACCTGAGTCCAAGAGAGCCAGAGTAGAAAGTTTCACTTGCACACTCCAAAAGGTGTTCTGATCAATGCTCTGAACTACTCTGCGTTGCTATTGTATGGTGTTGTATGTGCAAGAGGCTTGTGTAAGCCTGACTGAAGACATGCACACTATCACACACTTAAATGTTTTAACTAAATAGAAATTGTCCAAATGTGAACACAGTACATTGAAATCTGTATAATCCTTGCTTTGTTCTGTTTGTTGATTTGCTCACTAATTCACACAGTAATTAAAAATTACCAGTCATTAGTGGGAATTACCCAAGTTTCTGCTGTGAAGCTTAGGGGTGTTTTTGTCTTTGGTTGGACTAGACCTGCTAAGTGGGGAATTTGACAAAAATCCAGCAGAGATAATAACTATGATTCTTCGTGGAATTCTGTGGTAACTCCATTAAAGTCAGTGGAATCATAAATCCAGTGTAAGTGAGAGAATGATCAGGCACACAAATAATAAGAGTCTGAAAGTAAGACACATCCTAATCTGACATGTTGTTTTATCCTGTGGTTCTACAGTGGTGTTTACTCCTACAGAATGCTGCATATATTCTTGCCTAGAAACAGACTGCTCTGACTTTGAGTTTACTCACCAACCACAGAGAAGGCTTTTTGTCACTCTGCTACTAATAATATTACCTCCCTCTGGAGAAGTGATATAGTCTATAGCAGGGGTGGCCAACCTGAGCCTGAGAAGGAGCCAGAATTTACCAATGTACATTGCCAAAGAGCCACAGTAATAAGACAGCAGTCCCCCATCGCTCCCCACCCGGCTTCCAGCACCTCCCCCTCCCTCCCCGCACCTCCTGATCAGCTGTTTTGTAGTGTGCAGGAGGCTCTGGGGGGAAGGGGGAGGAGCGAGGGCATGGCAGGCTCAGGGAAGGGGGCAGGAAGGCATGGATTGGGGGGCGGGCATGTGGCAGAGCCAGGGATTGAGCAGTGAGCACCCCCTGGCACACTGGAAAGTTTGCATCTGTAGCTCCAGCCCTGGTGTCGGTACCTATGCAAGGAGCTGCATATTAACTCTGAAGAGCCGCATGTGGCTCCAGAGCCATAGGTTGGCCACCCTTGTTCTATATAATAGTTCTTCTAGGAACTACAGTATAGTATTAAAATCACTGAATCAGTGTTGTAGCAGAATTCCTGTAAGTACTGTCTATTTTAGCACATATGGCAGAGAGTAGGGTACAAGACGCGAGTATTTTTATACCTACTTTAGTGCTTCTGAGTTTTGTTTTCTAAACTCTGATTCATTTGGGTATAGCAATGTGTGTAGAAGAGTTTACAGCTCCTCAGGCAGAAACATCTTTTTGTTTTTTTTCCCCACTTTTCTTTCAAGAACTTGTAAGGATTTCAAACTCCTGTGGCTTCTATTGATTTATTTAGCTTTGGCACATTTCTTGTTTATATTTGATTTAAACTCCATCATTCCCCCACAGATAAAACAGCACCTTGGGAAAAAGCTTTGGAGGTACGATACAGCTAGTAAAATTAATTTATTATAGCAGCAGTCTTCAAGCTATTCTAGTTAAGCTTCTGTCAGCATTTCTGCTATTAACAGTTTAGAACATGATTCTACCTGTTCAGTACAGGCTAAACTTTGGCATTTAGACCTTGAAGCCTAACCATATTCGAAAATAAAACGTCAGTTGGTCACTTTAAAGTAATAAAAGCACCAAAAAACAGTTATTCTTTTAGATGGTGTTGACAAAATATATAATTCGAAGGTATTGGGGACTTGGATTTGTTTTGACATTTGAAAACTACTAGCCAATAATCTGAAATGTTGCCTTTGGATACTTGGTAATATTACTACTGTGATGTTTTGAAGTAATGAGCCAATATATTTTCCAAAGTGTATTACTGTGATGTTAAAAGTGGTGGCCCTGATCCTGCAAACATGTGGTCACACTCCTACATCTACATAGAGCTCAACAAAGTGGGTTTCTGTGACAGCATGACAGTACTTATATAATACAATAAATGACAAGTATGTATGTAGATGAGTTTTTTAATAAATAGATAAAAGCATCTTTTTTTCTAGGTTTATTTATTTTATTAGGTTTATTTAAATCGTGCCCTCCCTGCAGTCTAGAACCATATAAAGAAATAATAAAACATAGATGCATTAAATACAATGTTCAAGATATGAAATCCAACCAATTTACCCAAACTAGGCCTTTCTTAGCATGTAATAAGCCTGGTTTAGGGAACCTTTTTTCTATCAAGGGCCACTGACTCACAGAAAAAAATCAATCACAGGCCACACAGAGACCTGCAGCAGGGCACCGAGGCTCGGGGCTTCCCTCCCTCAGCACCAAGACTTGCTGTGAGCCAGATTTAAATTAAGCAATAGGCCAGATGAGACCGTAGGTTACCCACCCCTGCAATAAGCCATTTCCCACTCTCAGAGGCAGCCTAGAAAGAAAGATTTGACATGCCAGGTTCTGCAACTGAGGCTCCTGAATGAAAATATCCACAATCTATCACCCTCCTGACTAAACTGAGTGTCCATTCCTTAAATGCCTCAGCAGATATCAGTTGTCATGGGGAGAGAGGCTTCATGGGTTTGTGGTCCTAATTTAATTCAAGTTGATTGGTTAAATCAAGTTAATTGGCAAACACAATTGTAAACATTAGTCCAGACATTCCAGAAACATTTGTGGTTTATCCTTCACCATCAAATAAGTCAATTTAAAACAGGACCACAACCACTAGTCTAGACACATACTTAGGGTTTAATAGTACGTACATCCACATATTATGTGAATAATAGAATACTTCATTTCAGCAGCATCAACTGAAAAAAATCAAGCAATATTCTTAATAGTTCTCAAAAAGAACTTTATGAACTGTGAGACAATTCATTCCATTGTTTGATTAAAAAGAATTCATTATTGAAATCTATCCCAGGATTTTATACAGCACTTGTCACCACAGAATACAAGAACTGCATAGGTAAATCAGCATAACAAGGTCTGTGACGGACTTCATGGACTAATCTATATTCATGATGGGAAAGTAGTGTTCTCCAATAGATAGAACATAGGAATGGGAGTGAGAAGACCTAAGGTCATTTCCCAGTAATACACTGATTTTCTGGATGACCTTGGGAGAAAAAACTCTGAACATCTCCAAGCCTTAGCTTCCTACAGGGATTGTGATACAATCACCCTTCTTGTTAAAGCAGTGATTCTCAAACTTTTGTACTGGTGACCCCTTTCACATAGCAATCCACCAAGTGAGACCCTCCTTATAAATTAAAAACTCTTTTTAATATATTTCACACAATTATAAATGCTGGAGGCAAAGCGGGGTTTGGGGCAGAGGCTGATAGCTCGCAACCCCCCATGTAATAACCTTGCGACCCCCTGAGGGGTCCCAACCCCCAGTTTGAGAACCCGTGTTAAAGCTATATAAAAAATCAACAGGAGTTTTTCCACTGAGTTCAAAGGGAGCTAGAGTGGCCCCTAACAAGACAACCACTTACTAGTTCAAATACAACTTGTGCCATAGAAAGAAAATTAGTGCTTCTATGAATATTTTCACAATCAATACCAAAATGCCCTCAGATAATACAGGGGATAGGAATAGGTTAAATAAGGACTGAATCTCATTGATTTCAATGAGATTTGGATCATGCTCAGATTCCATTTCTTCATACATCAACTGCTTTGCAGTGTACACACCAAAAAGGGGGCTTGAGCTTGGAGCTCATGCACAGCAATCAGTTTTGTAGGACACTAGTAGAACTACTCACATATGCAATTCTAATGGTCCCCTCACCACAGTAGTTAGATGCAAAGACAAACTAGAACTTCACAAGGGAAAGTCAAAATAGGTTATCTTTATTAAATAAATATGCTTACCCAAAGACAGGTATTTTAGGGGCACAATACTGAACTGAATCTCGCTAAATGACATTCAACATGGATATATATGACCTCTTTATACGATTGCCCATAAGCCTAGCCATTTTGTTTTCACTAGATCCATTCTATAACTTTGTTAAATTGCAATAAACATAAGTAAGTCACAGACAATACTGTGTTCTAATGCTGTAATTGCCTCATCACAACCAAACAGAAGCCCAAAAATTTGTAGTGAAGATCAACAGCTCATTCTTTTCAACTCAGCTTCTGCCATTGTGGTAGTCTTTTTCTATTTCACAGTTGTATTAGTTAAGAGTTGTATTCCAAAGTATCTGACTGCACCCATCACAAGTCTCTACTATGAACAACAGACCATGTTGCTAACAGCAGTAGGTGACTGAGTGGTTTTCCACTAGGCAGGGTGTGAGACAAGTGTGTACTTTATTCAAGCCTCTAACATATATGCAGAATGTATTATGAGACGTGCCTTGGAAGGTTTTGACAAAGTGAAGGGAGCTGGGATTTCCATTGGTGCACACCTCAGATATGTTGATGACAGTATTCTTTGACACAATCACTGATGCTATGCAATAAATGAAAATTCAGCTATGATATCACCGATATTCAGACATGAATAAATGGATTTATTTATCAGAACATAAATAATGTCATCCTTAACTTCTAATGTCTTCCCTTTTCTCAGCTTGTATTTCAGCTTTAATTTTATTTAAACATCCTTCTCCGTTGCAATTACATTTTTCAATTTGTTACAATACAAATTACAAAGATATTCTCTCTTATCAGCATATTTTCTGGCTTTGTCCTGATTAATTGACCATTATAAAAGATGAACCAGAAAACTTATATTTTGAGAGTGTCTTTTGTTTGCAGTAAAGAAGGAAATCTAAATCCCCATAAAAGCTTGTCCTTTTGCCATTATGCTAATTATGTTTTCTACCTACAGTATTATATCAGAATGTCCATGCAGCTGTTGTTAAGGATGCAGCAGCATTTTCATCATAAACCTTTCATTGAAGCAGTAGTTAAGTTGGCCATTAAACATGTACTCTCTCTGTTGAAACTTGATGTACAAGGACTTAAAAATATTTTTCCTTTAAACACAAAAACATGAATTACATTTTGTAATAAGAACCAGGATACAGAAAAAAAGAAACAATACCAATGACTGATTCAAAATGTCAGAAAGGTTGAATATGTAGTATGAAGATGAAGGTCTTGTGAACTGTAAGAGAATCCTAAATAAACAGCAGGAATAGAATAAAGTGCAATAATGAAACTTCATAAGCTGAGTCTAAAGTCTGCTTGGAGAACCTTATTATAGCACTGGGGATACTGCAGATGCAACAAGATTGCTGCATAGTGCTGAGTAAAATGTTTTGCCTAAAGCTATTTTTCTGTGAAATATACAGATGCAGCAACTCTTATCTTTTACAAATTTGTGTTTGTTTTGCCTACTTGTTTTGGTAAAAAAAAAACACCTAAACATTTCTGAAATATCAAAATGTTTTCTTTTGACATTTTCAATATGAAATGTTTCGATGTTTGTTTTGAAGCAACATTCATTTCAGAGTTTCCTTTAATTTTTTTATACACACACACACAAATAAATAAAGTTATAGAATTGATTAGCAGGTGCTGATGCTTCACATAGAGGTGGATATATCCAGTGTGCATTCCTGCACTACCACCGTCATCCTCCGGCATGTCAGCATATGTGGAACAGTGATTGCTGGCTGGCCAGCCAAATACAGCAATATAAACACTGCCAACCACAAATTGATCTTGGGATGTATTCTTCCCTCCTTATATTAGAGAGAAAAATCTTCCTTTCACATCCAATAAGCAATGTCCCAGGCCTTCCAGTGCTTCATGGAGTGGCACTATCTTAAATCCCCAGGTAGAGTGATGCCATAAAACTTGTTAAATCCACTTCAGAACCTATTTTAAATCCTACTTCACTATTTCTCAAGGCAATCCTGGCAAACAATGATTGCTTCCAGCTGGCTTCTATTATTCTGAGGCATGTATAGTTGGAATCTTCTGCTATAAAGAACTTTGTTACGATATAGAACTATGGCTGTATCCTTTAACCGTTTTCTGGCTGACCTTGCTGTTCAGGGTTTTTTGATATGCAGTTCCATCACTGTGGGATTTCTTTTTGGTAGAGTTCCTCATTTTGACTAACCATATGGTTGCATCAGTTTCTTTGGTTATGTCCATGTGGGTCAGACTTTTTGCTTCTGCCATACATAGGGATATCATCTTCCCAACATGCGTGACATCTACAGTTTGCCCCCTGCTTAAAATTAGTTAGGAGAATAATTTGATCCTTCATTGTATTCTCACTTTAACAGACCAAGTTGGCCTTTTTAGTATCAGAACTAGAGCCAACATCTGAGAGCTTTGTATCTACACTACCACAAGTCTGTCCCCGATGAGTTCTTAACTCATCTGTCCATAGCCATAGTGTTCAATAAGGTCATACTGGGCTGTTATAAAATTATGCACTGATTCACTTTTCCCTTGTCTATGTGAATGGTAACATGCTTGCTTCAAAATCAGCATTGCACCGGCATGAAGCCTCTGTCTAGTTCATCCTTAGCTGTGTTGAACTGTTTCACTGGGGCTGATGTGAGGTTACACACTCCAGAAATGGCCTGGACCTCTGGTCCCATCATATCAATCCAACTGCCTTCTCCTCCAGCTGCTGAGGTAAACTGGATTTCACAATCTCTGGAGTACTCTTATCCAAAACTGCCATTTTCCAGGTCAGTGGAAGTTGAATCTAGAAGGAGGTGCTATCTGGGAAAAGTTGACTGTGGTGTAGGCTCTCCAGCCGGATGAAAAACTGAGCAGGGACATGTCCCTTTATCTCTTCTTTCTAGTTCCTTTCACACCTTTTTAAGAGACTTTTCTTATTAGTTGTTACTGCTCTGAACAGTAGGGTTTCTCTCAACCTATCACAAGATTCATCCCCTTACTGCGCCTGCATCTCTCTCTTTATCCCCTGAACTTTTCATCTACTGCTTTAGAGATACCAAATTTCTTGCTCCTTCTCATGTTTTCCAACAAAGATGCAAAACACCAAGGTAGTTGGTAAGAAAACAAATGTTTCCTTTCCCACTGATGCAGTCCTTTTTTTCCAGCATACAAAAGGAACCTAATGACCTGTTAAAGTTATGGCTCTAAGCAATCCCACAACCCCTTCCAATGCGGAAGAAGAATAGAAATTTGGAATCTCTCCTCATATGCCTATATGCAGTACCTCAGATCTCAGACCAGTGGTTGAAGATTTGAAATGAGATCCACAGCCTAGAATTTTGGTGCACATAGATCCACAAGCAATGAAGAAAATCCCCAAAGGAGGATTTCAGTGACTGGAAGGAGATAACAAAACTCATATGTTCTGGAATAGTGAAGATGACAAATAGAAATATATGTCTCACAACAAGTTTGTTGAATCTCTCTAATCTACCTGACACTTGAACATAAACCTCATTTTCCTCTCACTGCATGCTGAACTTCTGTCATTTATGTATCTATTTATGGGCTACAGAATTTACTGCCTGGAGTTTCCAGATGTGCTGCATTACACATGAATTATCTCCAATATGAATGTAAATTTCCCACATTGTTTGCTACCAATAGCTCATTGTTACTTTCCTCAGCCCAGTCTATCCTTTACCAACACTATTTTCAATTTGCAATCAGAATTAAAATACAAAATAATGTGCCTGTTATCTGTTCTTTCTTAGATGATCAGAGGTATCTACTCACAAGGAAAACTTGAAAAAAGGCAAAAGGAACATGATTCAGCCACACACATTTCTCAGTATCTCAGTTTCAGTCTGCTACAGCTTGATCTCAGGTTAACCTTGAAATTGATAACTTTAATGGAACAGTTATTCAACTGTCAGCTAACAGTAAACAGAATAAAGACAGACAGGTAGTTGGCTAAATATCCCAGAAAGAACTAGATTTGAGCTGACTTTAACTATCTATATGTCACAATATGGTTTAAAAGAAACACTGTACTAGTATTTACAAGATTTCATGACAATATGTCAGTCAGTGTTAAATAAAGCATCCACTAAAGGATTGAGAGCAGGATAGAAATTCCAAAACATTTGAATACCATCAGAATCTCTACCTTAACCTAACATAGCTCAGATTTTCTTAAAGTGTTAAAATTAATTGGAGTGTAGTCTCTTTGGAATGCACACGCATAACTCCCATTAACACTAATGGAAGTTAGACACATGCATCAAGAGAAGAATATACTTCTGTCTTTACAAAAGTAATCAGTGTGTCACAAAGCTATATTTTTTCTTAAGTTATCACTCTCATTCTATGCAAGTTGAGTACAAAGGTCTGCATTAATTTAAATTATGCACTTAGAAAAGATCTTTCTACTGTTCGGGAAACTGACTATAGGGAAACAGTTCACTATTATGTTAAAAAGGCTTAAACCATTGCAACCATTGTAAAATGTAATAAAAATAATTACCCTTATAATTAAAGGTTGTCATTCCAAATTGTTTAAAAAATTTCATTATTCAAAGAATCCGTCACTGATATGTGAGCAAAGATGTAATCAGATGGATTTGGTCTATGGCTTCTTGTTAAACTGATAGCTCAGTTAGCATTACCATTCTGTCTGCTAGCAAATTGCTAGATGCGTGCACAGATCATGCAGTTATTCATGTCCTTTATAAAAGATTACTACATTTCTAAAACACACCCAAATATATATATTTGACTGCTTGAGTTTACACTTTATGAAAGGAAGAGTCCTGTTATAGGCTGTCAAAATCTTGTCAGTAACTTAGCCATAGCAATATGTTTTAACTCTTTCAATAGTGGGTCCTGGAACCAATGGCTAATAAGACCCTAGAAGCAGTACTGAAAATGCATTTCTTCTTCCTCCGATATCAGCTGGAGAGTTGATTTAATAAGAGCAGTGACCTTAAAGCAAAAAGTGAAATATAATTTTTTCATAAGGGCAGGACCTGATGAATGGGCATCTCATGGACTAGATCTGGCCCCTCACTCTGGCACCAGTGGCCATAACCTTGCTGATCCTGGCCGCCAATGGATTCCCTCTATCTTGGATTCCCTCTGCTGCTGTACAGTTCTACAGCCCAGCAACCCCAGATACTGGAATGGCCCTTAGAGGCAGCTGGCTGCAGACACAAAGGAAAGCAACACTGAAGAAACTGAGCTTTAATCTGGTTTTGGGACTGAGGAAAGTTGCATAAAGGTGACTTAATGACACCTTAGTCTCCCCTTCCAAATTGTGCTAAGAGGAGGTCAGATGCAGAGGGAATCTGGACTTATACGTTCTCATCAATAAATTCATAGTTAAGTAAATAGACTTGAATCACAACACTAACTAGAATCTAGGAACAGTAGGAATCCATGAAAAACCGATCACTCAAATCAGGTAGAATACATAATGGAGGGTGGCACAATCCCAGTGATCTGAGCAAGTGATTAGGAACAGCAGAATCCTAATCCTGGCTCTTCTGTTGATTTGCTGTGCGGTTTTGGGCAACACCTTTAGACTTTATTCTGATCCCATTTACACTAGTAAATCAGGATTAAGTCAACAGAGTTACCTTGGTGTGAGATCAGAATCAAGTCCTCTGTTTCAGTTTCCCCCTCTATCAAGCAGAGATAATATTTATCTATCTCACTGGAGTCTTTTGAGGATTAATCAGTCAATGCTTGTAACAGGATTTGAAAATGAAAAGTGCTATACAAGTGCTTAGAATTTAATGCTTATATATATCACAACAGGACAAAGAATGGTATGATAAAGGGCTGAAGTTATTTACAATAATGGGAAATTTAGAAATGCTCCCCCTACCATCCTATACACATACACTCATATAAACTGGGGGATTTTGTGAGAAACAGATTAGATTTAGATCCCTGAATAAGAATGAAAAACATTTATGGGTAGTTGCTGGGCTGATTTCCCACTATGGGCATGAAATTATAATAAATAATAATAATATAAAAAATCATACAAAGCTAATTATGGACCAATTGCAGCTGCCTTTTTGAAACTGTTGAATACACAGTAGTTGACAAGAAAGTCAGCATAGCTACAGTAAGAAAAAAAACAAAGTACCCAAAACTTAATTTGAACCTGTACCAAACCTATTTTGAATTTTGAAAGAGTTACATTAATTTTTGGGTGCTCCCCTCAGTTTCACTGACTTCTGTATTTACAAGATCAGGCTTGGTTAGAAACAATCAAAAAGCATGAGGATGACATTCATGGTACCACTAGAGGAATAAGTACTGTAAAAAGCATGGTGGCATCTCCTCATAAAGTATTAAATCTAAGGGTTTCATCATGTGTGATTTCTGTGTATCTACAAATCCCATAAAACTTAGTGGAAATTACATCCGCAGCATCAACTCCCTCCCCCAAACACACGCACACACATTCTGCAGACTTGAAAAAATTGAGTGCTTTTCTGAACTAACACACTGGCTCTCTTGCTATTTGTACATCACTTGGAGTGATGAGTGGTTGTGCTGCTGAAAAGTATCTGGGAGTAATAAGGATCACAAACTGAATACGAGTCAAAAATGTGATGCAGTTGCAAAAAAGGCTAATATCATTCTGGGTTGTATTAACAGGAGTTTTGTATGTAAGACAGGGGAGGGTACTTGTCCCATTCCACTCAGCATTGGTGAGGCTCAACTGGAATACTGTGTCCAGTTCTGGGCACCACACTTTAAGAAAGATGCAGACAAATTGGAGATAGTCCAAAGGAGAGCAACGAAATGATAAAAGATTTTAAAAATCTGACCTATGAGGAAAGATCAAAAAACTGGGCATGTTTAGTCTTGAGTATAGAAGGGCTGTTATAAAAAAAAAGAACACTGATACATTGTTTTTCCTGTCCACTGAAGGTAGGACTAGAAGTAATGGGCTTAATCTGCAGGAAGGAAGATTTAGGTTAGATATTAGGAAAAAATTCCTAACTCTAAGGGTAGTTAAGCTCTGGAACAGGCTTCCAAGGGAGGTTGTGGAATCCTCATTGTTAGTATAGAGGCTTGTTTGTCACCCTGGGATAGAATTTTGGGTTTGATTTTTTGATACTCTTATATCTTATACTAATGTGTGTGAACAAAGTCACTGTGTGTGTTGCTTCTGCTTGGCCAGATGGATTTGTTAGTATAATGGGAAGAGAAGGGATAGAGCAGTTAAAGTGTTACAGGTGTAAGCAGAGTCAGGATGAGCCCCACCCTGACATCTGGTGGTAAATTATGGGGAGTGCGGAAAGTGTTGCATTGGTATTTTGGTTATTTGCATGGGCACTCCCACCCCACTTAGCATACCGCAAAGCAGCATGGGATGGTTATTTTCGCAGCTGTGGGAGCCCCAATTTCGTTGTTATTGGGGCAGGAGGAATGAAATGTTGTCACCCTGATTGGGTAAATGGGGAACTACAAAATTGTCTTGTGATGGAGGGTTTCATTGTCAGCTGGCTAGCGCTTGCTAGATGGGGCACATGGGTTCCAAAACCCATTGGAGAGAGAGAGGCTGGGGACAGAGATCTGTACTTGGTGGTGCAGGCTCTTTGTGTGAGCCAGAAGCACCAGTTCCACCTGTGCCTCTCTCCACTGTGGAATGTCAGAGTTAATTTTTGATTCCCTTAAGAGTCTAAATGCAGGTTATTGAGCTGAATTCACTGGTACTGGGGCTCCCCTACTAAGAGCTGGAATCACTAAGAGCTGAAATCACTGAAGAGCTGGACTTGCTGAGCTGAGAGCACTGAGTACTGCGCTAATGAGTGGGGGAGCCTGAAGCCATACCATGGAGCAGAGTAGCTGGCAGAGCAGAGTGGAGCCAAGCAGCTCGTGAGGACGGCTGGAGTGGCTCACAGGACAGCTGGTGGACCAGAGCAGCTGGCAGAGTGGAGCAGCCCACAGAGCAAGCGGAGCTGAGCTGTTTGCGGAGATGACTAGCGGAAGCAGAACCCCACAAAGAGGCAGGGCAGTTGGCCCCGAAACCACGTAAGGTGCCCCTTTTCTACCCAGGCTGGGGAGGGGGACCTCTGCAGAGAGACTCTTGAGCTGCACTGACCCGGGACAGAGACTTTTGGATTGTGGGACTTTTGGGACTGTGGGTGATTTGGGGGTTGCTGGACTCAAGGGCCCTGAGAGAAGGACATGGCCCAATTTGCTGGAGTGGGTCTTTGCTCACGGTTTGACCTATGAACTCTAACTGAGGTATTTTCCCAGTTTAATGCTTGTTGTTTGTCATGTAATTAAACCTTTTCTGCTACACCAAGACTCTGTGCTTGCGAGAGGGGAAGTATTGCCTCTTCGAGGTGCCCAGGGGTGAGTGTAAGATTTTCCCAGGTCACTGGGTGGGGGCTCGAGCTGGTTTGCATTATGTTGTGGGGAAGGGACCCCTATGTATTGAACCCGGCCCTTGCTGCTATCGTTTCGGCCCGGCAGAAGGGTTACACAGGGTATGTTGGGAGTGTAATATATGAGCATACACTGAAAAGCTGCCTCGACTCCTATCTCAAGGCAAGGTCAAGCAACCACTCGGGAGGGGTAAGGAGAGATTGGGAGGCGGGGGGGAGTATAAAATACTAAAAGGTCAAAGAAATGCCTGTCCCTGAGCGTAGCACAACCTCACTCCTCACCCCTCCCATGGGATACAAAAGAGGTGGGACGAAGACCCTAGACTCACGACCCCCCAAAATGGAACATGGCCATAAGTGGTAAGGGGTGTGACTAGGGGCATGCACTGCAGGTATATTTGGGCCTGCTAAGAATGGGGAATGGGGACAACAGGCAAGGCCCTGCAGCATCAGAGCTGGGAAGGGGGACACGAGGTAAATGCTCTGGGGCGTCAGAGCTGGGAATGGAACACTGGAAAACAGATTCTGTTAGCGCATAGAGCTATGGATATGCTTCCTTGGAATTAAACCCAATAAACATCGCATTTCCTGCACTTCAGACTTTTGGACTTCTGCTTTCTGTCTGTGTGACAAGAACCAGGGGAGAGGGTGAAGGGAAAGCCCTCTAACACCCGTCACTGGACAAAGACCTGTCAGGGATGATCTAGGTTTACTTGGTCCTGCCACAGCACAGGGAGCTGGACTTGATGACTTCCTGAGATTCTTTCCAGCCCTCCATTTCTGTGATTCTATGATTCAGTGAGGTATTCTGAAATACCCAGAAAATGACAAGGTGAAATCAAGATATGCATAACACTACTTTTCTGCAGTCACCTCTGGAAAGTCCTCTCTTGAAGGGGGAAAAAAAGCTCTCTATCACATGTCCTTTCATCTTCTCAGGGGTTAACAGTTCTTTTTTGTTGTTGTTATGCTGAGAATTAGAGTAGTTCACATAAAAGAATCCAAGTACCCCTCTCTCTCTCTCTCTCTCTCAGACACACACACAAGTTTTCACATTATAACTTTGGTCAGGGGTGAAGAAAAGCATGTCTAGTCTCCATAAGTAGATCACGTAGAATATAAATAAAATTTTAAATAAATTCTGTTAGAAAAAAAATGTAAAATGAAAACTATGCAGAGATGTAAAGACATTTAGTCCTAAATGATACATGGCTAATCTCTTCCATGTCAATGTACTATTATCAGTGCATGAGGAAAACACATTCTAGCTCTTTTTCAATAAGCATGATGCACTGACTTCAATCACAATTAAAAACACAATACAACAGTAGGAAATCTGTAGGTCTATGACCCATAAACACAATAAGAATATTATTAGTTGGTTGTATTATAGTAGTGCACATGGGAAAATAGGAATCAATAAAGTAGTTGGGAAGATTGCATCGTTGCTTGAATGTTGAGAAAAAGATTTGAGCAGCTTAGTTTTTGGAAAAGAGAACAGACAAAAAAATATATAACCATTATAAACCAGCCCCTGAAGCAACTTTGCAGTGTGATCGGATTCTTGCCTGCTGCAGGATCTAAGTGCCAGCATTTGAAGTCAGTTATCATCCTGCCCCCCGAGGTACCATGCCAACAGATTCAATAGCTTTACCCTGACTAGAGGACCATTCCTGTCTAAGAGCTGGCACACTGCCTTGGGTTTACCCAACTTCTGCAAGCAGTCAAACATCCCTGTGGTGTGTTAACACTTAGAATTTCCAATCCCATAACCAAGGTTTTGGAACCAAACCACCCCCTTCAGTTTTCACTGTCTATAGATCCTGGAGTTAATATGGCATACCAACAAGTTATGAACAAGCTAACATTAAAAAGTAGAGGTGAGCCTCAGAAGCAAAGTTCTGAACCAACTTTAGACCCAAACCTTTCAACCTGTCTTTAGTACCAAACAATCAAAATATACAAGGCATCACTATAGGATTACGAGAATAAGAATATAAGAGAACACTACAACAAAACAAAGAATGGCATTTATGTGGTTCTTAAGCCAGTCATGTCAAAGCATAAAACAAAGATTAACTCATTAGAGGACCGAGTGTGTACCTATCCAAGGACAGAAACCAATGCAGTGTGTGAAAAAGGAAACAAGTCAAACTGGTAAAAATACCCAAGAGATTATGCCATGTAAAGCTGCACACAGAGCTGCCATGTCTGAGTCATCTCCTCCCTGACCTCAGCTCCTACATCTCTCCAACCTTGAGCATGGAGCAAGCTTCCCCGGAACCTAACAAGGCCCCAAGTTACATTCACATTTCTGCAGTTGCTCTTCATGTATGAAGTAGGACTGAAAAGATCAAGATATTTGTAAGGAAGTAGAAAGCCCTGCAACTGTAAGGTGCCCTTAGAGCCAGTCAGAAAATGCAATTTCCTTCCTGCAGGAAATTCCAACATTTTGAAATGTGTTTTTGTCCTAATATGGAAGAGAAAGCAAAGTTTCAAAATGTCTTGCAAAAAAGCCAATTCTAAAAAAATTGATTAGAAAATATCTAAATGTTTTGTTTGGATAATAGTGAAACAATATAATATGCAGGTATATATACACATTTTATATTAACATATAAAATAAATGTCAAAATACGATAGTTAAAACAAAACAGGTTGATCTTTTCCCATAAAAAATTTCCCACAAAACATTTCCCTTTTGATTAAGCTGTATTTTACACACCACACACACACACACCCGAATGACCAGCTGGGGTTGCCAATATGAATCCAATTCGGGTTGGTAGCACCTGAAAGTTGTTAGTATCTGATTGCTGCTCAATGACCTTTGTGAAATGAGCTGTTTCAGTCTAGTCCCCAGAGAACAGATATGCACATCATAAGAACCATCATCACGGAATAAATACACCCTTTTTGGCAGTCTCAGCACACAACTCCAGGATTGAAAGGACATGGAGACTCAACTATCCTCTCACCCTGCAGATAGCTACTCCAGGACAGAATTAAAACACATAAGCGGAGAAGCTTGTATTGCAACTGTCCACGTAGTACTTCATAGATTCATAGATTCCAAGGCCAGAATGGACCACTGTGGTCATCTAGTCTGACCTGCTGTATAGCACAGGCCATACATCTCCAAAATCATTCTTTTTGAACTACACGTCTTTTCCAAAAAATCCAATTTTAATTTAAAAATTGCCAATGATGGAGTATCCACCACAACCTTTGAGAAAATGATTAATTACCCTAACTATTAAAATGTGCACCTTATTGCCAGTCTGCATTTCACTTGCTTCAACTTCCAGCCATTGGATCACGTTTCTTTGCTAGATTGAGGAGACACTTTTATCAAATATTTGTTCCAAGTAGGTACTCGCAGATTAATCAAATTACACCTCGACCTTCTCTTAAACTCAATAGATTGAGCTCCTTGAGTCTGTCATTATAAAGCAGGCTTTCTAATCCTTCCATCATTCTTGTAGCTCTTCACTGAACTCTCTCCAATTTATCAACATCTTTCTTGAATTGTGGGGACAAGAACTGAACACATTATTCCAGCAGCAGTGTCAAATACAGAAATAATATTACCTCCCTAACCCTACTCAAGATACCCTTGGATGCTTAAACATGGATCGCATTAGCCCATTTTACCACAGCATCTCTATGGGAGTTTATGTTCAGCTGATGATCCATCATGACCCCCAATCTATTTCAGAGTCACTGCTTCCCCATATAGACCCCCATCCTGTAAGTATGGCCTACGGTCTCTGTTCCTAGGCAGAGTGATCATATTTCCCTAACTGAAAACTGGACACCCGGTGTCTGTGGGGGTGTTGGCCTGAGCCACTGGGTGTTGCTGCTCACCCGAGCCAACGTCACAGGTATCAGGACTTTTTTGTCCCATTTGCTCTTGCCTGAATGTTCCTCTGCTCTGTGCCCCCCTCACAGAGTTTTAAAAAAAAGGACTGTCCTGGCCAAAATAGGATGTGAGTCCAGCCTATTCCTAGATGTATACATTTACATTAAGCCATACCAAAACGCATACTGGTTGGTTGCGCCTAACTTACTAAGTGATCTGTGCTTTTTATTATTTACAAATCCCCCAATTTTGGTGTATTCTGCAAACTTTATTAGTGGTGATTTTATGTTTTCTTCTAAGTCATTAATAAAAATGTTAAATAGCGTAGGGCCAAGAACCAATCCCTGGGGGACCCCCGTGAAGATACACCTGCTCAATGATGATTCCCCTTTACAATTACATTTTGAAACCAGTCAGCCAGCTTTTCATCCATTTAATGTGTGCCATGTTCATTTTATCTCCTCCTAGGTTTTTTTTCTTTTTAAAAACAATCAAAATACCATGTGGTACCAAGTCAAATGCTTTACAGAAGTTTAAGTACATTACACCAACACTATTATGTTTAGAGAGACAATGTGGGTGAGCTAATACCTTTTATTGGACCAACTTCCATTGATGAAAGAGACAAGCTTTTGAGCTCCAGAAGAGCTCTGCTATTACCTTACCCACCTTGTCTCTCTTATACCATGAGAAACAACATGACTACAACAACACTGCAACCAAATATTACTTTGTCAACCAAACTTATAATTTCTTATCAAAGATCAATCTCAAGTTAGTTTGACATGATCTATTTTTCATAGACCCATATTGATTGGCATTAATTATATTACTTTCCTTTAATAATTATTTTAATCAAGTCCCATTTCAGATGCGCCATTACCTGGCTCGAGATCACTGTCAGACTAATAAGCCTATAACTACCCAGGCCATCCCATTTTCACTTTTTTAAAATATTGGTGAATCAGCTTTTTTACAGTCTTCTGGAACTCCCTCAGTATTCCAAGACTTATTGCAGATCAACATTATTGGTCCAGCAAACTTCTCCGCCAATTCTTTTAAAACTCTTGGATGCAGGTTATGCAAACCTGCTAATTTAAAATGTCTCACTTTAGTAGCTGCTGTTTAACATCCTCCTGAGATACTAGTGGAATGGAAAGAGTGTCATCATCATATGATATGACTAATATATTACCTTTTTTTCATCCCCCAAATATAGAACAGAAATATTTATATTTCTGCCTGTTCTGTACTATTACAGATAATTCTACTATTTCCATTGAGTAATGGACCAATACAATTGTTAGGATTGTTTTTGTTCTTCATATATTTAAACTCCTTTTCTTAACTCTGTTGGACATAGATCTCTCCTGGTCCTTTTGCTTCCTTTATCAAATTTCTACAATTCCTAGTTTCCCATTTATATTCATTACCATTATGTTCCCCTTTCTTCCATTGGTTATATTTATATATATTTTATTTTTATAATTGCCTTCACTTCCCATCCAAACCAGGTCAATTTTGTAACCAGTATTTCCTTCTTTCTTGCTTGTGGGACTGTAGCTTTTTGGGCATTTGCTAAAGTATTTTTAAACAATTCCAAATCATCATTCATAAATTTCTGTTTAAATTCTTCACCACCAGATGATTTGGCTCATAATTGTTTTCATCTTTGTGAAGTTGGTCCTTTTAAACCTTCAAGTAAATCTATTGGACTTAATTCTTTTCACACATTACAAATGTTATCAAGTCATAATCACCTGAACCTAAGCTAAAATATTTTTTTTTAGCTCTAATACAGAATTGACTTATGTTGGATTCAATCCTTTTTGTGTTAGGAAATTGTCATTTATAATATTTAGACATTCTGAGGATGTTTTAGCACTGGAAGCATGAAACCTCAAGCATATGTCATCAAACTGAAGTCCCCCATGATCATGTATGTTTGTCTGTTTACTACAATTACAGAGAGATGCTCGATAAGGAGCTGGTCATCCTGTTCCCTGTGTGATTTGGTGGTCTGTAACAGAAACCAACTAATACACCGGCCTGGTCTACACTACGCGTTTAAACCAAATTTAGCAGTGTTAAACCGATTTAACCCTGCACCCGTCCACACAATGAGGCCCTTTCTATCGATATAAAGGGCTCTTTAAACCGATTTCTGTACTCCTCCCCGACGAGAGGAGTAGCTCTGAAATTGGTATTGCCATGTCGGATTAGGGTTAGTGTGGCTGCTAATTGAGGGTATTGGCCTCCGGGCAGTATCCCACAGTGCGCCATTGTGACCGCTCTGGAAAGCAATCTGAACTCGGATGCACTGGCCAGGTAGACAGGAAAAGCTCTGCGAACTTTTGAATTTCATTTCCTGTTTGCCCAGCGTGGAGCTCTGATCAGCACAAGTGGCGATGCAGTCCCAAATCCAAAAAGAGCTCCAGCATGGACCATACGGGAGATACTGGATCTGATCGCTGTATGGAGAGACAAATCTGTACTATCAGAGCTCTGTTACAGAAGACGAAATGACAAAGCATTTGAAAAAAATCTCCAGGCTATGATAGACAGAGGCCACAGCAGGGATTCAGCACAGTGCTGCGTGAGAAGTGTAACGGAAAGCCAAATAATCAAATGGACGCTCATGGAGGGAGGGAGGGGGTACTGAGGACTCCAGCTATCCCACAGTCCCCGAAAAGCATTTGCATTCTTGGCTGAATTCCAAATGCCTGAAGGGTCAAAAACATTTTCCCGGGTGTTTCAGGGTGTATGTCATCAATTTACACCCTTCCCCCCCAAAAAAAAGAAAAGGGAAAAAAATCGTTTCTCGCCTTTTTTCAATGTCACCCTATGTCTACTGCATGCTGCTGGTAGACGGGGTGCTGCAGCGCTGAACACCAGCATCCCCTTCCCGGTGGCAGACGGTACAATATGACTGCTATCCATCGTCGTCATCAGCCCATGAGTGCTCCTGGCTGGCCTCAGTGAGGTCGGCTGGGGGGCGCCTGGGTAAAAATAGGAATGACTCCCGGTCATTCCTGGTAGATGGTACAAAAGAATTGGTAACTGTCCTCATCATAGCAACTGGAGGCTGAGCTCCATCAGCCCCCCCCCCCTTTCATGTCTAAAGAAAAGATTCTGTACTGCCTGGACTATCATAGCAGCTGGAGGCTGCCTCCCCCTCATTTTATCTCACTAAAAGTCACTGTTTCTTATTCCTTCATTCTTTATTACTTCATCACACAAATGAGGGGACACTGCCACGGTAGCCCAGGAGGGTTGGGGGAGGAGGGAAGCAACGGGTGGGGTTGTTGCAGGGGCACCACCTAGAATGGCATGCAGCTCATCATTTCTGCGGGATCTCTGGGGCTCTGACACGGAGCGGCTGTGCTCTCTGGTTCTCTAGTACACTTGCCCCATATTATAGGCAGGACTGACTATTTTTAGACGAAACATAAAGAAAGGAATGACCCAGGGAGTCATTCCCATTTTTGTCCATGAGCCCCCGGCCGACCTCAGCGAGGCCAGCCAGGAGCACCCATGACAGCAGCAGACGGTACAAAAGGATTGATAACCGTCATCACCAATTTACAATGGTAGACAGTGCAATAGGGATGGTAATCGTCTCTGCTACCTTGCAAAGGCAAATGAATGCTGCTGTGTAGCACTGCAGTACCGCCTCTGTCAGCAGCATCCAGTACACATACGGTGACAGTGACAAAAGGCAAAACAGGCTCCATGGTTGCCATGCTATGGCGTCTGCCAGAGCAATCCAGGTGAAAAAGGGCGCGAAATGATTGTCTGCCGTTGCTTTCACGGAGGAAGGATTGAGTGATGACATTTACCCAGAAACACCCGTGACACTGTTTTTGCCCCATCATGCATTGGGATCTCAACCCAGAATTCCAATGGCCGGGGGAGACTGCGGGAACTAAGGGATAGCTACGGGATAGCTACTCACAGTGAAATGCTCCGTAAATCGACGCTAGCCTCGGTACATGGACGCACACCGCTGAATTAATGTGCTTAGTGTGGCCGCGTGCACTCAACTTTATACAATCTGCTTTAAAAAAACAGTTTCTGTAAAATCGGAATAATCCCGTAGTGTAGACATACCCACTATCTTGCGCTTTAGTTGTTGGGACACTGATCCATAAGCATTCACAATCATTTTCTGAGTTGTCAGTGATCTGGAAACAGCTAATCCCATTTTTGACATAAAGTGTCATTCTTCTTCCCTTTTTGCCCACTTGATCCATCCCAAATAGGCTATAACCATTGATCTTTAACATTCCAATCACATGAATCATCCCACCAGGTTTCAGTAATATCAACTACATTGAATTTATGCTCATAAAATGAGCAATTCTAATTCCTTTTGTTAGTTACCTGGCCCCTGGCATTGGTATATAGCTAAAGAATTTCTTCTCTTCATGCCTTTTGGTTTCTTGATTAATTTTGCTCTCATGATCTTGATTTTATACTAAATTAATGCTCATTTCTTCCCTCTTTTTACCTTATACATGCCCTACAGGAAAAGAGATCAAGCTTCTTGCTGTGTGTTGACTCTCAGATCCCATACACAAGGTTCTTGACTATCAGGTTGTCTTTCCAGCAGATTTTACAACCAAACACACAATATTTATTTCTAATTTACAATTTATGAATCATCATCAGAGTGGGCAAATTTTTGACTTCAAAACAACAGCAATGAAATTTTGGCTTGACTTAGCAACCTATGTTCCCAATGCTGGAAGGGCGTCGTGACCTGTATTTGCAGAGTAGGCTATTACAGATGTGATGGAGCAAAGCCGGATGGCTACAGGAAAGTATTGAGGAGCAGGTATGTTAGCTCCAGGCTAAGCAAATCCCTAGTACCATGGGAACCAAAATGGCAGTTGCTCCAGGCTAATCAAGGCAGCTGGGGCCAATTAAGAACTTTCTAGAAGGCACCGGAGAGAGCTACATTGATTGGAGCACCTGCAGCCAATCAGGACAGGCTAATCAAGGCACCTGGTATAAAAAGGGGAGCTCACTCCAGTCTAGGGAGGAGGAGCCGGAGGAGAGAAGTGCGTGTGAGGAGCTGGGAGCAAGAGGCACAAGGAGCTGAGACTGAGAGGGTGTGCTGCTGGAGGATTGAGGAATTATCATACAATCAAGCATTATCAGACACCAGGAGGAAGGACCTGTGGGCCCTGGGCTGGAACCCGGAGTAGAGGGTGGGCCCGGGTTCCCCCCAAACCTCCCAACTCCTGATCAGACACAGGAGGAGTTGATCCAGACTGTGGGTTCCACCAGAGGGGAAGATCACTGAGGTGAGCAAATCTGCCAAGAAGCGCAGGACCCACCAAGGTAGAAGAGGGACTTTGTCACACAGAACACACATTTTAAAATTTTCCCTTTAAAATATAAGCCAAATAAGATTTTTGCCTTAGCTCATCAACACACACAGTTTCAACATATTTATAAAAAAAAAAAGAAGATTCATTTTTCCTGTTGTGGGTCACCAAAAAAAACAGAAAATAATAAAAAATAAAGGATTAAGGTCAAGTGCACTCAGCATAGAAGGCCAATGCTTCAATTCAGGCCAAAACCCAATTTTTCTTCCCAGTTCCATGTTTTATTTTAACAAAGTGCCCTGACTTTAATTATCTCACTAGAGAGAATATTACAGTCTCAATAATGGATGGAAATCAATCTATATTTATTTATTTGGCAAAGACACGTTGTTATAATGACTATTAGTTGGCAAATATTTCCCACAAATTGCACGAAAACTTTGTCAAATAGGAAAACCACACAAATCCGTTGCCTTTTGTTCATTTCCACTACACTGCCTTGTACAGTCTGTATATGGGCCACATTCAACTTTTGCAATAGTAAATTAAAAATGCAATTAAAGTCAGACATTCAGAAAATGTAATCAACTACATTTATATCAGTTCCTTTTTTAGTTCTTGTTACAGTGCATGCATTCCCAACTTTCTGCTGAATTGTGGTTTTCAGCCACAGCCTTAAGTAAGGGGGAATGGCCAAGCTGCACCATCCCTGAAAGAACTCCGAGGAGCATTGTGTCTTAAGGTCCAGCCCACTGTGCACTAGCCAGGAATCTGACCACACAAGGAGCAGAACACACATTATGCCTCTCAAAGGGGGTAGCAGCAAACACACTTCTGCTCTTCACACAGACAGGATACCAGCACAGAATTTCACACACCTAAGGAAACCAACACCTTACAGAGAAACCTAAATTGATCGGATATGGGTGGATGAATGGCAAATGGTATTCAGGCACTTTAGCAGAAAAAACAACAAAACAAGAATACACATTTAATAGATTAGAACAAAAAATGAAGAAAAAACTAGCAGGATTCATAAAACGATTGGACATTTACAGAAATCACAAGTGATACCAAGAATTTACAGTGATAACAAGAACACCCAGAGTTACAATCACAAGGACTAAGAAAAAACCAATTGGTTTGGGGTTAGGAAGAAACTTTCCATGTCAGGGAAGGGAAGTGAGGGAAGCCCAAAAGGGCTGCTGTGTGCAGCAGCATCCACAGTTGAGCACTCTACCTGCCGGTCTGTGGGGCAGACTAATAGCTGATGACCAGAGATAAGCACTCAGATCACCCACTAAAATGCATAGGCAGTGCCAAGCAATACAGTAGGGGAACCCTAGTTCCTTCCACTGGCTGCACACACAGTAATGGGAAGAAAGATTCCACATGGGAAGAGGCAGACAGGACACTCAGGAAGATATCCCTGTTGTGGAGACTAGACCCAAAGGGGAATGGTGGGGAATAGAAATCAAAGGTGGGAGACAGACCGGCACTGGCTCTGGGGTGGAAAACAAATGAGGCACTGCACTATATATACACACATGTGCAAGAAAACGCACACATACCCACATACCCTAAGTGTGTGGGTAAGTCGACACTTGAATTTTAAGTTGTGGTTTAACATGCTTTAATTAGCAGCATGTGGTAACTAACACTACTCCAAATTCTCCTGGAGACCAGACACCAATGTCTGTTGCTAATCATATTAACATGACTCGGAACAAATGTGTGTGAACCGGACCAAACATTTGTGTAGGGACTGTAGTAGAATATAGAATCATGTTAGTTAACACATTTAACACAAGTAATAATTCAAGTATGGACAAGTTTGATGCACAGACATACCCACTTTTACTATAGATATTTGGGACTTGGTAGTACTAGGAGGGTGGGTTCAGGAGGAGGAGAATGGTGCTTATCTATGGAGCCAGCTCTTCATCCTCTGAAGCTTTTGTGTGAAAATTACTCCACTCACTATCCAGTTCTCCCAACCGGATACAGATTTGCCCATAAATTATATAGTGCTTTCCCAAGGAGTATGGAGAACAGTAATAATGCAGCGTATCCAGTTAAACAGTTTATATTAAAGGCTGTTTTCTGAGCCAAAAATTTAATTCTACAAAAATGAAAGTCCCCATTTTTCAGGGATATTGCTATGGTAACCAGAAAACTAGCCTTAGTATGTTCACTGCGCTCAAGAGAGCCTTGCGTCAACCAATACAGAGAAGTGAGATTTATTGAGGTGTCTAGTCCACTCTCCTATAGGTTCATGTTTAGAGTGACTGTACTTAACCCTTGGATGTTATACTGATGTACACAAAGATGTTTTTGGAGAGCGTAAGCCATTTGACTATCCTTGTCATCCTATTTTAGATACAATGCATCATATGATTGATACTTACAAAATATTCCCCCAGGCAGCAGTGTAAGTGTATTGATCAATTTGTTAATTCTTAATGCTTCGGGTTGTAGAATAAATCTAAAATCAATAAGAACATTAATTTTAAAAAGGACTGGGATGGAAAAATACTTGAGAACTTATCGTATTTTGACTGTACTACTGAAATGTAGTTTGATCTTCTACGAGGTGGATAGGATGACTTTATTTTTCTTAATTTATTTTCCATTCTATGGGCCTTGCCCCATTCCTCATTAACTGTTGGATCAGCCCCTGTATAAGTGAATGCAAATGGAAATAAATTGCTGTGGTAGACAGGGATTCATCGGAAAGTAAATGTTAAAGTAGCCCATGCAAGAACTGTTCAAGAGGGAAATGGGTTAAAGAAGAAAGCCAGAGAGAAGATTTGCAACCAGAAGCAGAAATGATAAAGGGAAGAAGGGAGGCATGTATAGTGTAAAAGAAGAGTCAACATCCTTTGTGTGATCTATTTCTTCCTTTATACATCAAAGGTCACCCCTATTGCAATCTTTTGTTTGTGAAGAAAGAGTATCAGGAAAGACACAGCTTTTTCAAAATATGTGCTCTAAGAAGCCATTTGCAAAATACAATGGTGAGACAAGTTAATGGCCCTGAATACATAGCACTATTTAATGCTTGTTAATGATCATTAATACTGGCACGACTATCGATGTAGCAGTGGGGCTTAACATAGCTGGTCTCAGCAGAAATTACCAAAGATCCACATTTAAGCATGCAAGTCATGTGGCTTCTTATAGCCAGGCAGTTTTATGGAAGGAGAAACAAACTGTTGTGCATGCAGCAAAACCTAAAGAGTTGGGATCAACTCTGCTAGCCAGTGCGCAGGGGACCCACATCATTCTGCTCCAGGGACCCACATCATTCTCAGGACTGCAGCATCCTCTTCATGACACAGCCCTCTGGCTGCATTGCACTCCGTGCTCCCCCTTCCAGGGGAATGTACCACAGTCCAATGGTCCAGCCACTTCCTTC
The DNA here is from genome assembly GCF_016161935.1 of Mauremys reevesii. Lineage (NCBI taxonomy): Eukaryota > Metazoa > Chordata > Testudines > Geoemydidae > Mauremys > Mauremys reevesii. The sequence continues at coordinate 61,980,642 of NC_052633.1, read as the reverse complement.
AGTGCAGCCCACTGTCTGGCCACTTCCTCAGTGGCGAGGGGTAGGGGGACTGGGCCCGCCCACTACTCCAGGTCTCAGCCAGTGACCTTGTAGTTGGCCACCACTTATTGCATCCCCTCAGACTCCTCAGCAGATTTCCCGGGGAAACTTCCCTGCAGCCCCAGCACCCTCTTTGCCCTTGCCTCAGGGCCTCAACCTGCAGATCCCTGCAGCCCGCCAGGATCTGCCTTTAGTTCTCCAGGTCTCCACCTGCAACACTGCTCTGTCCAGGGTGCTTGTTGCCTTCAGCCTGCAAGGCAGCCAGTTCTCCTCCCTTCTCAAGCTCCAGGGAAGGGCTCTCCGTAACTCCTGGCCAGGACACTATTTTAGATGCATCTAAATTTTAGATGACTCAGCTTCTATTTGTGCACAATGGCCACACTCTAAACTAGCCACTTCAACTTCCATTTCATACAGGCAAGCCGAAGACATTGCCCTCTTAACAGCATATGTTAAAAATTACATGTGCAAAGCATACAAATGTACTTTGTGCCAAGTGTATGCCCAATTGTCCAGTTAGCAATTCCAGCTCAGATCCACCTTTTTTGGAAACTTAGAAGTATTTGTTCTTTTCAGTGTTCAGCAGGACAGTGATTTCTTGCATGCTGACCTGTCTCCACTGGAAAGCAGCCCTACACGTGTAATGCTGACAGACCCCAGCTGTCAGTGGGCAGGATCAAACGGGAGACCTCCGGAGCTTAGTGCAGGAACCTCTACAGCATGAGCTAAAAGCCAACTGCCTGTTAGCTAAGACTGTAGAGCAGACTCATTTTCTCTCTCTCTCTCTCTCTCTAAGTGGTCTCGGTAGATGGGACAGAACACCACACCCAGAAGATGTGTGGGTTACATATGCTCATGGTCAAAAAGATAAAACTTATATCTGCCTCAAATGTACTGGAAGAATCTTTGCTGCAAAAACTGCCAAATGGCTCAGCCATTGCTCCAGTTTCCCAGGATTTACAGGACTATGAGAAAATGTAGTGTGGGTCACTCACAGTGTGGAATCTCTGAGCGTGCCATGCTTTTCATACTGATTTCATTTTAGTGCTCATAATTCTGAGGCAAACATAAGAATGATCATACAGCTCTTTGTGCACAATGCCTAACTCATCTTTTATGAGGAGTTTCCCGGTGAAAAAAAAGCCTGCCCTGCATCACCTGCAGAGAAAAATCGCTGCATGTTTGATCATCTCTCTAAATAGCAAAGCTATCAATGCAATGCTACTGGAGGGTGATGGGTTCATTTAGGGTATGTCGACACTACAGCTGGAAGCGTGTTTTCCATCATGAGTAGACAGACATGCTAGTTCTGCTTGAGCGTAGGTTAGCATGGGCAGCGGCTCAGGCTAGCCATCTCACTACATATCCAAGAAGGCCAGGCAGACTTGGACTCAGGCAACTAGTCCAAGCTGCCACCTGTGTAACCCCAGTCTACACTGCTTTCTGTGGCATGCTCGCTGAGCTGGCACGGCACATGTCTATCTATGTGTAATGGCTGCGGTGTAACAGCTGAATGGGAAGCCAATATATCATCTTCTGTTGAAGACGCTATATAGGTATCAAGAAGCACTGATGAAGCAGTCTCAGTTAAAGCATTCCTTTGCATGCTGATTAAACAGACACAAATCTATGAAAAAAAGCAGTGAATAATTTGTTCATCTGTGCTGGAACAGAATTTTAGTCACAAACAAAAGGGATCTTGGTATAAAACACAATAAGGATTCCATGAGTACAACCTAAATACAGGTTAAAGACAGTGGGTCACATTCATCCTGAGATAACTCCATTCATTTCAATGGTGTTTCACGAAGGAAGAATAGGACCTATTCTTGTCTCTCATGGGATAAGACCTAGAAAACCACAGGAAAGTCCTTATGCCAGAAATTGTTAGTACAGGTTAGCAGGAAAAGGAGAGCTTTTCTCCAGTGGAGCAAACAGAGGAAAGATCAAAAAAGAAGACTTAAAAATATATGATCAATACAGGAGTTTGAGGTCAAAGAGTGAGTTGGGCAAAATTAGGCACCTGCTCCCTTGATTTCACCCAAGCACAGGGAAAACATTTCTGACCTAGGAGGATGGAATGAGCTAATAACGATCATCATCTCTGCACAAAGGAATTATACAACATAGCAAAAGGAAGGTCTGGAAAGTCTTTGCCTTGGAAATATTTATGTGTAAAATGGTTTGTTTTGGAAATGATTTCCAAACAGGCTCTGCCTGCCAATACTTGCGGCATACAAGGGATTTTATACTGGGCAAGCAGAGTAATAAACCTTATTCTAAAAATAAAGCTTTAGTACAAAAAAGGCTTATGGGGATTCCAGAAACCTTTTATCAAATTTGTGCATTTTAATTCTGCTCAGTTAGAGGAGGAAGAGAGCAGCCAACCAGGCTGGGGGGGGACAGATCTATCTATCACCAAGGAATCTAAGCACTGATATCCTATCTAAATCCTGCCCTCTCCCCTGCAGATGTGTTAGGGGCCAGACTGAGATGAACAGTTGTGGTTCTAGTGTGCCAGGGAGCTAAGCAGGATTCAGAAGGCCCACACAAGCATTCCTCATCCTTTCCATGGAGTACAGATGTGTGGAGATTGCATGTGCACAGCTGGGATAGGGTGGAGGGGCAAAAGATTACCAGGTAAATGCACCCCCAAATCCCTCCCCCCAAGACGAGGCACGGTAGCTGCCAGACATGCACTATGGCTATTCTGTGGTATGGGAGGGGAGTGGGGAAGGGAAAGATTTCTTCCCTACCCTAGCCCAAATTCAGCAAACCATTTTTCCTTCCCTGATCAGCAAAGCACTTATGCACATACTTAAAAGATTTTCTGAATCAGAGCCTTAGTCTCCACACAAGATGCCAGGCCACAGCCTGCATACCCCAGCTGCCTAAGATTAGCATTCTGATCAAAGTGCCTTTTCCTACACATTTTGTTCTGAAATAAGAACAACAACAATTATAATGGCACTATTCTCAGTATAATCTGGAGAATGACACTGAGGTGCCAGTGCTTCCTGTTGCATATAGGAAGGGAATGTGAAAAGTCAGTTTTGTTACTCAGACTGCACAAATGTGAGCTAACTCTCATTTTTGCAGAAAGAAGGAAAGCAAAGCCATGAAACGGAGTCATCAGAAGGCATAAGAACATAAGAACATAAGAACATAAGAAAGGCCGTACCGGGTCAGACCAAAGGTCCATCTAGCCCAGTATCTGTCTACCGACAGTGGCCAATGCCAGGTGCCCCTGAGGGAGTGAACCTAACAGGCAATGATCAAATGATCTCTCTCCTGCCATCCATCTCCATCCTCTGACGAACAGAGGCTAGGGACACCATTCTTACCCATCCTGGCTAATAGCCATTTATGGACTTAGCCACCATGAATTTATCCAGTCCCCTTTTAAACATTGTTATAGTCCTAGCCTTCACAACCTCCTCAGGTAAGGAGTTCCACAAGTTGACTGGAAGAAGAACTTCCTTTTATTTGTTTTAAACCTGCTGCCTATTAATTTCATTTGGTGACCCCTAGTTCTTGTATTATGTGAATAAGTAAATAACTTTTCCTTATCCACTTTCTCAACATCACTCATGATTTTATATACCTCTATCATGTCCCCCCTTAGTCTTCTCTTTTCCAAACTGAAGAGTCCTAGCCTCTTTAATCTTTCCTCATATGGGACCTTCTCTAAACCCCTAATCATTTTAGTTGCTCTTTTCTGAACCTTTTCTAGTGCTAGAATATCTTTTTTGAGGTGAGGAGACCACATCTATACCATGGATTTATATAAGGGCAATAATATATTCTCAGTCTTATTCTCTATCCCCTTTTTAATGATTCCTAACATCCTGTTTGCTTTTTTGACCGCCTCTGCACACTGCATGGACATCTTCAGAGAACTATCCACGATAACTCCAAGATCTTTTTCCTGACTCGTTGTAGCTAAATTAGCCCCCATCATGTTGTATGTATAGTTGGGGTTATTTTTTCCAATGTGCATTACTTTACATTTATCCACATTAAATTTCATTTGCCATTTTGTTGCCCAATCACTTAGTTTTGTGAGATCTTGTTGAAGTTCTTCACAATCTGCTTTGGTCTTAACTATCTTGAGTAGTTTAGTATCATCTGCAAACTTTGCCACCTCACTGTTTACCCCTTTCTCCAGATCATTTATGAATAAATTGAATAGGATTGGTCCTAGGACTGACCCTTGGGGAACACCACTAGTTACCCCTCTCCATTCTGAGAATTTACCATTAATTCCTACCCTTTGTTCCCTGTCCTTTAACCAGTTCTCAATCCATGAAAGGACCTTTCCTTTATCCCATGACAGCTTAATTTACGTAAGAGCCTTTGGTGAGGACCTTGTCAAAGGCGTTCTGGAAATCTAAGTACACTAGGTCCACTGGATCCCCCTTGTCCACATGTTTGTTGACCCCTTCAAAGAACTCTAATAGATTAGTAAGACACGATTTCCCTTTACAGAAACCATGTTGACTATTGCTCAAGAGTTTATGTTTTTCTATGTGTCTGACAATTTTATTCTTTACTATTGTTTCAACTAATTTGCGTTAGACTTACCGGTCTGTAATTGCCGGATCACCCCTAGAGCCCTTTTTAAATATTGGCGTTACATTAGCTAACTTCCAGTCATTGGGTAATTTAAAGGACAGGTTACAAACCTTAGTTAATAGTTCCCACATTTGAGTTCTTTCAGAACTCTTGGGTGAATGCCATCTGGTCCCGTGACTTGTTAATGTTGAGTTTATCAATTAATTCCAAAACCTCCTCTACTGACACTTCAATCTGTGACAGTTCCTCAGATTTGTCACCTACAAAAGCCAGCTCAGGTTTGGGAATCTCCTAACATCCTCAGCCGTGAAGACTGAGGCAAAGAATCCATTTAGTTTCTCCGCAATGACTTTATCATCTTTAAGCGCTCCTTTGTATTTTCATCGTCAAGGGGCCCCACTGGTTGTTTAGCAGGCTTCCTGCTTCTGATGTACTTAAAAAACATTTTGTTATTACCTTTGGAGTTTTTGGCTAGCCGTTCTTCAAACTCCTCTTTGGCTTTTCTTATTACACTCTTGCACTTAAGTTGGCAGCGTTTGTGCTCCTTTCTATTTGCCTCACTAGGATTTGACTTCCACTTTTTAAAGGAAGTCTTTTTATCTTTCACTGCTTCTTTTACATGGTGGTTAAGCCACGGTGGCTCTTTTTTAGTTCTTTTACAGTTTTTCTTAATTTGGGGTATACATTGAAGTTGGGCCTCTATTATGGTGTCTTTAAAAGCGGATTTCACTTTAGTCAATGTACCTTTTAACTTTTGTCTAACTAACCCCCTCATTTTTGTATAGTTCCCCCTTTTGAAATTAAAGGCCACAGTGTTGGGCAGTTGGGATGTTCTTCCCACCACAGGGATGTTGAATGCTATTGTATTATGGTCACTATTTCCAAGCGGTCCTGCTATAGTTACCTCTTGGACCAGCTCCTGCACTCCACTCAGGATTAGTGGCCCCACTCCACTATAAGAGGGACAAGCATTATAGTAATATGGAAAGATCAGTGGTTGCTCTTATCACTGATGTGACTAGTTTACATATATAGGGTAACAGTTACTGCCATCATCTAGTATTTGTATAATGGTCGCACATAGGCTCTCTATTCATGGATGCCATTGCACTAATTACTCCACAGACACAAAACAGAAACATAGCCCCAAAGAACTTACAATCCCAGTATAAGTCAGGAGACAACATGGTAGATGCAGACAGATGCGGGAGATCTGTCAATATAACAATTTATTTAGCAATATGTAATGGTTCGTAAAGCTCCCTTTTATTGCTTTAATGGCCTACCCTATTTTAGCTTTAATTAATTCATACAATTCAAACGATAGTGCATCACTGTATTGTAAGTACATTTACTTAAACAAAAGTTAACCAGGCTATTTCTTTGCCATTTCAATTCAATATCTCCTTCGGTGGCCATGTGCTGCCACATTTAAGTACTTTGTATCAGTCACTGGAAACATTTTAAATTTTCACTTTTTATTAAAAAACTGAAAATCAATAATGCTAAGGGAAGACGCACTTTAATTTAGCATCTTCAAAGCTATGCCAGACAACTTGTGTTCTTCTTGGAACCACATGCTCTTTCAGATAACATTGACTGTTCTGATGGCCAAGTTCGCTATCACCACGGCTTTAAATACAGCATGGGACATAGGATTTACAATTAAAAATACCTGTTTAATAAAGTATTATGAAATTGTTTTTAGAATAAATCTATCTTTCACATTACTAAAACAATAAATATTTTGTTCTGTTCTGAACTATTGTACGTGAATTCTAGGGGGAAATCATGGTGTATTTCATCAAGTATTTTACAGTATCTGTACAGTGAGCTATGAGCACATTACTCTCTTCCAGGAATTCTATTGATGTATCTTGAATATTTACTAACCAACATGTATGGAACAGGACAGAAGCAGAAGAATATACATAGGTGTTTAGTTATTGCTATTGTTATTGCATCATGACTAAGAAGCAACTGTGTTGTGTAGGCTGACAGTGGATAGGTTTTAATTGCCTTGTTGCAAATTTCTGCCAAACCAGTTCATAAACCTCAGCTGAAAAGAAAGAAATCCAAGTCATGTTTTCTCAGTCCTAATGTTAAAGTAAACTGAAAAGCTTTTTAAATAAATGCAAACACCTGTGTAAGATAAAAGATACAATACATTTAAAATACAACACGTTAGTTTCTATTTGTTCTCCTCATCTGCTAAGACAGTAGTTCAGAGTTTTGTTTGGCAGAGCTAATCATCTCATGGCAAGCAGGACAGAGAGCAACATTCCTCATGCTGCTTTAGACATCTGCACTGTTTTTAATTCTTTCACTGGAAACACAGGATCCTGATACTAAGCAAAAGAGGAAATAAACTAAAATTAATTTGTTAAACACAAATCAATAGTTTTTCAAAAGTCTATTTACATATTCTGCTGTTGATTTAAGGCTAGATCTTGTAAATGAGGTCTATAAGTACCAACAAAAGGAGGTAATTTCTGATAGTAGAGGGCTCTTTGATTTAGCAAGCAAAGGCAAAGCATTGTTAAATGGCTGGAAGTTGAACCAAGATCTGTTCAGACTAGAAATTAGGTGGATATTTTAAAGTAAGTGGAATTAACCATTAGAACAACTTACCTAGAGAATACCTCAACTAAAGTTATGGCCTTGATGCAGGAATCGCTTGGCTTGTGTTATGCAGGAGGTCAAATTAGATGATCATGATGGTTCCTTCTTGCCTTAAAATATATTCAGTGGAAAAAGATTGCCTGTGGGAGGTCTGCTGGTAACGTGGATTTGGTGGCATCCTTGCAGGAGGTCCGCCGTTCCTAGGGTTTTGGCAGCAATTTGGTGGCGGGTACGCCGAAGGCGCAGGACCGGCAGACCTCCCACAGGCATGCCGCCGAAAGCCGCCTGACTGACGTACTTGGGGCAGCAAAATACATAGAGCCGCCCCAGCTCAATATCCGGTGTAGCTGTACTGAATGATGGAAGCAGTAGTTAGCTCTGCATGGTTGAGGTGTGCTTGCGAGATCCGTGGATTACTTTGTGTGTGACAGAGCTGTGATACGAGATCTATGTTTTGCACCCTCTGATGTGTGTGATGAAAGGGAAGAGGTGAATGAGTACCTTCAGGATACAGTATGCATCATTTCTCCGATTGTGGGGGTTATGTCAGTAGCAGGACATAGGGCTTTTATTACAAAGGATATTATCAGCTGGTTGAAGAAGAGAGAATTCTAATGCTTTAAATGATGGTTAAGTGAAAGTGAGATGAACTCTGTCTGTGAGTAAGTGTAAGGGCGTTGTAAAAGACTGTGAAGTGGTTCTTAAAATGTACACATGTACTATTCTTTTAGGGAAGATTGCAGATTAGATTTGGATACAAATTTTGTATCCACGCAGGGCTCTCAAAACTATTACAGCTGCTGGACACAAATCTCTGATTTGGTCCAAATCTTCTCTTATACATTGTATGAGGTGTGTGTCAGGAAAAAGACACAGATCATTTCTGCCCAAGTGAATCACCACAGTGCCCAGTAGATCACAACCTCTTAAGTTACAGTTAGATGAGAGACAGTGGCAAAACATGATGCCAATGTAGCCCACCTATCTCCACCCAAATCAGCTTGTTGTCACCAGTTCCGTGCCATGGTGTACTCCTTGCTGACCTGCAAAACTTCTGTAACTTCGTGGTCCAGGAATCACCCAGAATCCACACCCTGGCAATCCTGGCAGTGCACACATTTCTTTTCCCTCAGTGGACAAGGTACCTCTGCAGTCAGTTCCAAGCCTCCATGCTACATGTCTTTGGAAACACCACATTAATATGCCCTGAGATCAGGAAGTGTCCACGCACTATCTCACCCACCCCCTGGCTAGTAAAATACAGGTTATCTAAATCTTTCCTATCAGCTGTCTTCATTTCCCAGCAAAATCCCGCTCCCTGATCCTCTATGCCTCCCCCCGCCCTGACACAGAGACAAAATCCTCTGCCGTGGGCTCCTTCTCGACCAGCTGCTCACCATTCCGCTGTGTTCACCATAAACCTCCCCACAAAATAAGAACACTTTATATTATAATAGTGACAACATGTAGAAAGCAACATGAGTTATTCATTTTTTATTATACAGATGCACAAAGGTTTGGACTAGAAGTGTCCATGGAGAGGTTTCCACCAGGGGCAATGGCATCTGCACATTTGCTCAAACTACCCAGGCAAAAAGTAACTGCACAGAAATCCTCTCTTGGTTTATTATTTACTGGTGCATGCACACTGTAATCCATCCAGACTGCACATCCATACAAGCAAAAAAGTGAACATGTTCTTAAATACCGTTTACAATTTGGGTCCCTGAAAAGTCAGTAGGTGCCATGCTCTACATTGGATAAAAATTGACAAGTATCTGAGACCATTTTGATTGATATCACAGCAACAGTTTGATCCGTAGCTCTGCGCCACAAAAAACCCAACCAAACAAAAAACACAAATTAGAATTTTTTTGAAAAACAGGTATTTTGTTTAGGACTCATAACTCTGGAAGCCCTGGCTTAAAAGACCCCAAATTTGGTTCACCAATACTACTCTGAATTCCCACAAGCAGAGGTGAAAGTAAGCCAGTACGCCCCGGTATGTTGTACCAGCAAGAGCCGGTGTGCCAGACTGGGGCGGATCGGCTTCCCCTGGTGGCAATTTAAAGAGCCTGGGGCTCCCAGCATCGGCTGGAGCCCCAGGCCCTTTAAATTGCTGCCAGAGCCCTGCTGCCAGAGCAGGTATGAAAAATGGATCCAGGCACAAGATCTAGCCCTTAAATTATTCAACATGATAGTGTGTACAATCGTTTTTCCTCAGTAGGACCTCAGGACCTCTTCCTCCATACACCTCACCTCTAACACAGACTTATCCCACCCACCTTGCTCTTCAATATCTAGGAGATGACAAAAGCCTCACTGCAACAATACACTGATGACATCCAGCTGTATATCTCATTTACCATGTACATCCAACCATCACTTGGTTGTTAAAATACAAAGAGGAGATCAGCACTTGGATTAAAAATCGGTGTTTAAAAAAAAAAACAGAAGGAGGAAAAGGAGTGGCTAATTAGGTCTCTCTCTTGTTTTGAATATGAACTATATTAATTTTAGTTATTATAACAAAATATAGAAAAATAAGAGCTTATCTGAAGAATTATTGGTGCTTCTGATATATGCTAACAACAAATAATCATTTAAACCTAGAAACTATCCCCACATTTCTTAGACAACAGCCCCTAGGAACCTACTCAATAAGTAAACAAATCCAACCCCCTTCTTTCATGTGATCAAACTCAGACTCTTCTTCCTCATGAAAGAGACTGCAGATATTAATTTAGGGATGTTAGAAAAACCTTGAAAAACCTTTTTTTTTTTTTGGCTGAGGAATCACTGTGTTACTGTACAAATTTCTGGGATTTAAACAAACTTTCTTAAAAAGTGCCTAACACTATTTACAGTAGATGGAAACGTTTATAAAATTGCAAGATATCATTAGAGAAAAGATTATTAGCCATGATACCTGCATTTTGTGATAATACTAAAGACTAGCTTTCATTAAGTGTGCTTCTTTAAGATGGATCCCACCATCAAAGCAGTAGTTCTACCCAAAGAAGTCTGCATGCTAAGCAAACATTTATCGTTTTCATCTTTCCTTCAGCAAAACCCCACTGCAGTCTAGGGCAGATATTCTTGAGTATGGACAACAGGATTGAGCCCAAAATTACAATACACAAGCATGCATTGTATATAAACATATTTAATAGAACTCAAAACCAATCATGCTACTTTATTAAGTTATGTTACCCTTTGTTTTAGAAAAAAATAATATTTCATATATCAGAGCTACATTGTATACATTTATTAAGACTTAGTAAGACAATTAGGCAAGTAATATTAAATATCTGTTTAGCAGTAAGGGAATAGTACTAACAATGAAACTTGCACCAAAGTTCACTCCCAAAAAATAACTATCTACCTTAAGTAATCATTTTAAAGGCCAGTGCTGTTACCAATGCAATTTTTTTTAAGAGGAGGACAAAGTCCACATGCAAAATCAACTGTGTATTTACATATACGTGCAATTACTTGTGCAAGCAGAAGTAGAGAATATTCTGTCTCCATTAAGCCAGTAATTTTTGCTAGCGTCTTGAGCAGTTTTTGAAGATAGGCTTCACTGTCTCTGTTATGTTATTTGTGACTGCTGCAGTATTTGTATCCTTGAGTATTCTCTATATCTCTGGTTCAATGCAATATAATTTTCACTCTAAAATATTTTTTATTAATTAGATGCACTCGTGTGCAGGCTGCTCACACCATGTGTTTGCCGTGAATGAGAGAGTTATTCAGTTTCATGCACAGGAGAAGGACTTAATCAATATTCTATAGAAAAGATTCATTTCATCATAGAGTAAGGTAATTGGAATTGCGACAAACATGGCAAAGCAGGGTGGAGGGTGAGACAAAGAAAGGCTCCTTCTTCTCTCTTGCGCAACTATTCAGGGAATAGATGCACTGGGAATCCTGGCATTCCCATGAACACAGTTGCTCCAGGATAGTGCTACTGTGTAGGCCAACCTCCCCATAAATGGAAGGGCAAGGGAAAGGCAAGACTAGGACCAAGGGTTGGTTCCTCAAAGATGGAGACTGCATGCATCACTTCATGAAAGAGCCCACCCTCCCCATCTACTCCCTTGCCTGAAGCAAAACACAACTAAGAATTTCCACTTGGGAGATGCAACTCCACTTCCGTCTCCAGAGAAGGTTGTCGAGGTTAATTCTATAGTGGCCTTTTACTGGGCAATCAGTGTTTCTAATTCTTACTGATTCCCTCATGGAAACCAGCTTTGGTATCTTTAAATATCTATCTTTTCAATGTGAAGGATAAACCATTCTGATTACACTTAACTTATAAACTCTGCAACCACATAACAAGACTTCCTATTTTCATAACTCTTCTTCAGATATTTGCACAAAGCCTATTGTTATTCCTCTGATTATAACACCTTGAATGCTACACAATTATGATGACACAAAGATGGGGAAGGACACAATGTTATTTGAAAATTTCTTGCTAACAGAAAGAATGTAAAACATTGTATCTGATCAAGAAAAAAAATCATAATAAACATTTCAATGAGATGACAAAGGCTTTTTTCAGGTGATACAAGTCTTAACACTATATTATTTTTAGAACATTATGCACAATTCTAAAGCATCTAAACAAACAGAACCTGAAATACAATGCACAGGCATCAGAGAATAACTAGAGCTGTACAAATATGTTGAAGTTCAGACTGAAATGTGTTTCCATATGTTATGTGTCAGAACCATTTGCACACCCTGAAGTTCAGATCTGAATAATCCTGTTCTTTCAATGGCCTGATTTTGTTGTGAATCCACAGACAAGGTTCAGTTACAAAAGAGTTCCTGCATATTCATAAAGGTTCTCACAAGTGATGTGGAACTGCCGGTACAATTAAAAAACACCATGCAATATGACCGAGGTTATCTGGATCAAATTCCATATGTACAATTAACACAATATCTAGGTTACCAGATATTTATATAGAGTATATATTAAAAATCAGTAACAGTGCAAACACAACAAAACTTCTAATGAAGCAGTGGTTGTTTATGACTTTTTCATGGCTTCACTAATGATAGTGTTTCGATTAATCATAAAAATGCTTCTATATGTATTCAAACTGCTTGCTAATATATACACATACCATTAATCCATTTGGCTTCTGGATTATGAACTATGAACTCTTTTTTGAAGAGATCTTCTAAAGACAATCTGGTTTCTGATGAATTTGTAAGCTCATCTAAAAAGAAACAAACAAAGAAGCACTAGGTTACACATTTTAAAAAAAAACTGATATATTACATGTAATTATTGTAAAATTGTTGGGATTTTAGAGGCAAATCCTACAGCTCAAAAACAAGAGACTCCTACTGAATTCTATAATAATAATACCTACTTCTTATTTACATAGCCCTTTTTATCAGGACATCGCTCATCATTTTACAAAGGAGATAAATATCATTATTTCCATATTCCCCAAGGAAAACTGAGGCACAGGGGGGTGAAGTAACTTGCCCAAGGTCACTCAGCAGGCCAATGGCAGAGCTGGAAATAGAATCTAGGTCTCGAGTTCCAGTCCAGTGCTCTAGCCACCAGGACACACTGCCACCCCAATTCAATGAGTATTTCCTATATGCATAGCGAAGGATTAGGGGTATAGTGATTACATGTTCTTTCATACAGACTAATAAAAAAATGATTTTTTCAGACTGGAAAAATACTCATTTACAGAAAATGAGCAATTTAGAACAAATCTTACCTCCCATACATCCTAAGGGGTGAGGGAAAAGAAACCCAATATCCTACCTTAATACAAGTTGCTATGGCCATGAGCCAGTTTCAAATAGAGATCATGTCTCTCAGTCCCATTAACCATAATATGTCACAAGAATAAGAGAATGATATTAACCTTTTCCACTATTATTTCTGTTTAACGGTAACCACAAGATTCATATGTAAAAATAATCTGAATAGTCAAATAGACTCCTCCACCCGACCCCTGCACTGTCAGATCTTGGTAGATATGAGCGATGGAATGCTGGGTTACAGAACTACATGTGGTACATTTTCTAGGAATACTGTGACCTCCATTAGTAAGTCCACATTTGCCAAGAGATTCCACGCAGTTACTTCACATGCTAAAGCAAAAAGAGAGAGTGTGGCATCTCAGATGTTACTAAATGGTAGTGAATGCTGATATATTTTTTTTTAAAATGTCGACCCCTGTAATCACTTCCTTACTTCCAGAAAGGAAACACCAGTAAATTCTCATTTTCTTGTGCTGAAACATCATTTATGGAAATACCTGGTACTTCCAGAAATCTCATTTTAAAAAAAAGGTAATTAGGTAAATGGACCCATTAATACATGAGATTAAAAGGTATTGCTAACTGAAAGTCATTATTGCTTGTCAGGACACAAATCTCCAATTATATTTATCTTACATGTCCTAGATGACTCGTTGCTTTAGATAAACTTAGAAGCATAACATATGAAAGAACTCATTGATACCAGAATATCAAGTATATATTACATATGCACAGTATCATTATTAGCCAAACTACCAGTAGAGTATAGCAATTCTCCTCTATGGCACTGGGTTTTGTCTTCCTACATAAACTGACTCCCCTCTGTCTGAAAGTCCCTTTTCTGTTGGGTTCAAATTTTGGCTTTGCATATTTCTGCTGATAAATATTTTCAGTGACTTAGGACAGAAAGTCTAGAATTACAACAGTCAAGTGGCAGACCCTTCCTTCTCCCTTTGGTTCACCAATATATTCCCTGACTCCAACAGAGAAAAAAAGAAATCTGCTTTGCAGCAGAAACATCCCATAATTCACTCAGGGTGCAATCCTGGTCCCGTTGAAGACAATAGGAGCTTTCCCATTACCATTACTCTTGAAGAGTACAAGCGGGTTCTAAGTCCTTGAAATCAACCACTCCCCCCCAGCCCCAAAAATAAAGATCTGTGCTTCTCTTAAATTTTGTCAATACCACTTGCTTCAGCCACTTCTCTCAGTAGTATCCACGGCCTACTTGCTGTCTTCAGGAAATGACATCCCCTCCCCCAGCTCCCTCTTAAACTTATCCTTAACGAAATTCAGAGTGAAACCTCTCATTATGCCATCCTTTTGTAATCTATACAGGTCTCAGTCAGTAGGAACCCTTAAAATACTTACTCTAATCAACTCTCCTCTCACTCTTCCTTTTTTCAAGGCTAACCATGTTCCACTCTTAAAACCTTTTCTGACAAAACAGACCTCCTAATCCCCAAATAAGACTTGTTGACTTCTTGTGTACCTTCCCAAGAATAACCTTTTTTAAAATTCAGAGCCCAGTATTGGACACAGTATTCCAAGTGTAGTCTTACAAGGGCTTTACAGAGTAGAACTATTATCTCTCTTGATTTATATCTAATCCCCGTTTATACACCATGGAACCTTATTAGCCTTTCTTGCTGCTGATCCCACACACTGAGTCTCTACCTTCAAACTCCTGCATACTATTACCATAGCCTCTCCCCAGCTCAGCTTCCATTAATACATTATTTAAGGTATTTTTTGCTAACATTTCTCCCTTCAGAAGCACTTATTACCTTGCACTTATTACCATCAAATTCCACAGTGCTTAATTCCTTTAGCAGTTTAGCAGCATTCTCCTCAGTGCCTGCGACCCTGTGTTTCTGTGATCACCTGCAAATTTGGACACCATGCATCTCATTCTCATTTCTGAATCATTTAGATAAAAATTAAATAGAACTGGCGCTGTGAAAACTCACTTGCAGCCTTCAAAAAGGGTTAGCTTCCATTTATTATGACCCTATGTAACCTGCTAGTTTGCCAACTTTCAATCCAGATCACCAATTTTATTATGACACCAGATTTTTTTTTGCATAACTCACTAGTTTCCTCTGAGAAACTTAATTAAATGCCTTATTAAAATCATTAAAAATACACCGGACAGTATATGGAAAGGATACCCAAAAAGACAGCTGCACTCACTTTTCTCAGCATTCTGACAATTCATATACTTGCCAAGTAGTTTTTGTTATAAACTGAATTTTATAACTTTAAATTGAATTTAGCATTTCTAAGCATTGTTTTTAACCATCTAGTTTAGAAAAATAGATGTCTTCCAACAACTATACTGCGTAATGTTTGAAGAGTAAAACTCTCCTAATGCTAAGATGGTATTTAAATAAAACCAAATTTATGATCTTTTAGTCTAGGTGTCCACTCTGTCAATGTCTCAAATTATGTAATTTTTTTAGCCCCCAACAGACTCAGAAATACTCTTTTAAATTCCCAAAATGCTCAGTTAATTCATGGAAAGACAAGCTGCTCATCATGTAAGCTATCAGAAGGCTGCAATTCATATTTTTAGTCTAAATATGAATTTGTATGCATACCATATAGTATATTTTCTGTCTGTTGTTAAAGATTCTCTTTTCCCCCTTAATGTTTATTATTACATTGCAGAATAGTCTACCATCTCTCTTCCATTTCCATTTTCAATTGTATTGAGTTATTCATTGAAGGGCTAACATTTTCCAGGTCCCCAACTAACTTGATAGATTTTTGTATTTCCAGTTTAATACATATTCAACTAGAAAAATAAAAAACTATACATATATTATGTAGCTTATATATATTTTGTAGATTACTGGAGTCAGAGTTGAATTCAAGTATTAAAAGATAAAAAGTGTTATATTTTTATACTGTGCAGTAAACTGACAGCTGAACTGCTTAACAATTGATGCACATTAGTGCACAGACAGCTAACCTTCATTTTTTAGTACATTAAAGACTGCAAAGCAGAAATCAAGTAGAGTAGATTTGCACTAATAGATAAGAAAATGCTTTTGCAAATTAGCAAGTAAATGAACAGACAATAACAAAGAAAGAATAGCACCTCACAAAATTTACTTTGTACAGTTATTTTACAAAACTAGTTTAGCTGTAATTATTTAATTTAATACTTCACATTTTAGATGAATAATTATTCTGTTCTACTTTGAGAAAACAAATTATGTCTTGGTAATACGAGACCTAAGTATATCATCTTGCTTTTAAATAATGACTGAGAAGTGGAGAGAGACCATTGGTTTATTGTGCATAACTTCCTGGGTGTATGGATGTGTAAAATGGGAATTAGTGAAGTTCTACTGTAATTGTTGTGAATGAAAGAGGGCAAACAGATTGATTAAAGGTAGGTAGTGATCAAAAGTGGTTCCTAATTTACATGTCACTGATGGCCTATAGGAAATGAATTAATGGCCTAGATCTAGTTGTTAGTGTGCAGATGTCCACATCAGAAAAAACACCTTTGCCACCACTTCTGATAGTTGAAGAAATGAAGTTAAAGAATGCACAATGAGGGAGAGATGGGGTGGGAGGGCTGACTTTATTTAAACAATAATAGAACATAAACCTGAGCTTAAAAGTTCTCCACAAAATTGGCTGACCCTAGTGTTTCCCTCTGCTCAGCCCCCAGTTTCCTCTGCCTCAAGAGACACTCCAAATCCAATTATAACTAGCTGGAGTGGAGTTCACCAGTCAGTATGACCCAGTGGTAAACACTCTACTTCTCTATACACTGTTTAAGTACCTGACATCAATATGACTCAACATAAGAGCCCTGCATTGCCACATAAGATCTTGGAGTCTGCCAACTTATTTCAAACAATACAGCGGCCTGGAGGCAGAACTACTGACATTCTTAGGGAGGAGTAAACCCTTCAGAGTGTTGGAGGTAGAATGGTAGTACAATGGGGAAGCCTCCAGGGCCCTCATTGTACCTGTTTGTCACACAGAAGCTTTCAGTGTCCAGTAAATCCAGTCTAGCATTGGGGGAAGAAAGACAACCAGAATCCTCCGATGAGACCAATGACATGCAACATATTGCAAAACTTAAGGAATATGATGAGATAATTATTAGTTTCATGTGAAGAACTGATCTCAGAAATTTTACTTGAGGGTGATTTTTTTTTTAAGTGACAGGGCCAAAAAGAATTTCAAATGTTTGAGGTGAAATAAAACAACATAAAGGTAACAGAAATCTGTATGATGTTGACTGAAAAACAGCTCTCCAATTGTGCACTATACTTTACTTCATGTGTTTAAACAAACAGTGTAAAGGGGAAAAAAATAAGATTATATTGTTTACAAGTTTGGTCCCAAGATAATTTCCTTTTCTCTTCCTCTATTTTCAGGTCTCTTTCCCAAAGGTAACTGACAACTCTCAGGATGAAAAGCACTGACTTCATATCTGATTTGTGCAGAGGCAGGTCAGACTGGTTCCCTGGAGCCCCAGCTCTCCCACACTCAATTTCTTCTCCACCTCCAGGAAGCGTAACCTTGTGGTCCGGTACTTCCAGGTAGTGCATAGCCCCATGGCCGCTTTGCACAACCCCGTGAACATGCTAATCTGCTGCAGGAGCAGAGAGACAGTGTGACTCTTAACCTTAAGATCTTGCACTCAACTACAAGGTAGACAGTCAGTTTCAGCTTGTGTTTGTGAATCCTGATTCTAAACTACACAGAAAAGGTCAGTGGGAGACATCATACCCCAGTATGGTGGAATAGGGCCTGGCTTCCATTCCCAGCTCTGTCACTGACCAGCTGTGTGACCTTGGGGGAGTCATATCAACTCTGTGTCTCCATTTTCCCATCTGTAAACTGGGGATAATAATGTTTTTATAAAGCACTTTGATATATATGGATGAAAAGCACTATATACAAGCAAAATATTATCATCACTACATGGAACAACTTACATTCCTCAGTATTAGCTTAAGAAAAATAACCTAAACCCAGTCGACAGTACCAGAATAAACATATTGTACATATCTGGTATAGTATCTAACAAGCTATGATTCTTTTCCTCCCCCATGATCTTAATATTATGGTATTTGGAATTTAACACAAATGCTATAAGAAGTCGCTTGGAAAATTTAGGAATCAGTGGAGATTCATAGTATGAGCAAGCAATGTAAAATGAACAAGTTCCTGCACTTTTCTATAGTTGTATTTTTTACTTCTTCAGTCTGATTCTCTTTTAACAATAGGTAAGATATCACCAGTTCTGCTTGTATGCCTCATTATCAATATAATGAATATCTGCTCCAATTAGTTCTACAAATTCAAGTTTTATTTCATGTCATAATAAAAATCCTTGAAATTTGTGTTATTTTTTTTATTTTAACACTGCTTATATCCTTTACAAAAGAAAATGAAAAGACAATGTCTCTATTAATGTCAAGGTGGGTGAGGTACTATCTTTTATTAGACCAATTTCTGTTTGTGAAAGAGAGAAGCTTTTTAGCTTACACAGAGCTCTTCTTTTTATTATTTGTATTAATGTCATTATTTGTATGGAACTAATGTCCCAAATTCTTATGACAAATAACTTATTTCATTCAACATTTGTTCTTCTCTTGGGAACAATAAGTAGGATTTGAATTACTGTTTGAAACTTTAGAAATACACAGAATGTATTGTTGTGACACCTGTTTAGTTCTAGGTACTTGGCAGGAAATTACGTGCCCCACAATGCAATTAAATGTGCTAGTTAACTGCAATCAAAAGATATTATTTCTGTTGAACAAAGCAATATGCAGTACTAGACTTAGCCATACCTAGACAACATTACAAATGATAATGAGGAAACGTTAAGAACTAGCCGTGAGATGCACATTGTGAGGAAAACAAGTTCTGCCAAAGATATGCACAAGGTTATATGGAACTCAGCAGATGGGCAAGGTAAAATCCAGATTGACCACATGATTATTAGTAAAAAGCACAGAAGATAATTGATGGATGTTAAAGTCTACAGAAGTGCCAAGCATGGCAGTGACCATGAACTAATGGGAAAGGTTAAGTGATAGTGCAAAGCAAAGATGGGTGCAACTGGAGCCAAATTTGATCTTGATAAGTCAAAGGATAGCTCTGTGAGGGAGGCATACAAGATGATGCTTGGAGGGCATTTCAGGCCATTAATTTATGATGAAGAAATGTCACTACAGAACAGATGGGAAATATTATAGCAAGCAGTACAAAATACAGTGGAGGAAGTTATTGGAAGGCGGAAGTAAAACATGGGAAAGCTGGACAACAATGAAACAAGAACATTACAAGAAAAGTGTAAACAAGGCAAGACTGCTAGGAAAGAGGAAGAAATAAGTGTGCAAGGCAGTGAAGACTGAACAAGCAAAAGTGCTGGAAAGAAGAGGCTCAACAACTACAAGAGGCATCAAGAAAACAAGACATCAGAACAATATAAAAAATGGTTAAGCTGTATGGACACACAGTCAGGCCAATGATGCAAGTCATCAGAAAGGCTACTGGTGAACTGACAACAAATGCCAAAGAGGTGCTGGAAATATGGAAGGAGCATTTTAACAAAGTGCTGAAGCCTGTATTTCATCCAGATGCGAGCATTCTAGACATGCTAGATGAACAGGGCAGTTTGCAGCGTAGAATGGCTACCAGCATGGAACCACCATCAGAAGAAGAAATAGAAAGAGAAATAATGCACCTAAAAATGGGAAATCTACAGGATTAGACAATGTAACAGCTAAACTGCTAACAGCTGGCAGGACAAGCAATATTCCAAGCATTTGGAAAAAATATATTATAGGGTATGGGAACAAAAGGAGATACCAATGACTGGCTAAAGGCAATAGTTGTACCAATTCAGAAAAAAAGAGATCCTACCAATGTGAATAATTATAGAGCCATAAGATTATTATAAATATTGGGAAAGCTATTGTCAACAGATTAAGGCCACTTTTAGAGGAAGCGGTAGGTAAGATTTTGTGCAGATTCAGACTAGGAGTACTTGTGGCACCTTAGAGACTAACAAATTTATTTGGGCATAAGCTTTCATGGGCTAAAACTCACTTCATCAGATGAATGGAGTGGAAAATACAGTAGATAGCTAGACAGATAGACAGACAGACAGGAAAAGATGGGGGTTGCCTTACCAACTCTAATGAGATAAATCAATTAAAGCGGGCTATTATCAGCAGGAGGAGAAATCACCAGACTAGGCTTGATTCATGCTTTGACAGTTGATGGAAAAAAGGAACAATGGAGATTTAAGATGTTTGCTGTTTTCATCAACTACATGAACGTATTTGATTCAGTTTGGAGGAAAACATTATGGAAAGCCACAAAATCACATGCTTTACCATACAGGATATCTGCAATTATAAAACTGCACAAATCCTCTAGTACTGTCAGAATTGATGGAAAATTAAGAAACAGGTTCAAGTAAAAGTTTGCAGTAAAATAATCAGCAAAGAGTCCTGTGGCACCTAATAGACTAACAGACATATTGGAGCATGAGCTTTTGTGGGTGAATACCCACTTCGTCGGATGCATAAAATAAGTTGGCTGTATATTGGAAAAGGGAAAACAGATAAAGCGTTAAAATGCAGCAGCAAAGAAGTCATAGAATAAGTACAATTTTATGTAAATCTAGGAAGCTTAACCAGTTCCACCAAGGATTAGATTAAAAGGAGGTGTTCTTTAGATACAAATGCTACACAGAATTTGGTTTTTATCCATCCATAATTTCACCATTACATTTCATACCAAAGTGAAAACGTATCAAACCAGTGTACTTAACAGCATTACTCTCTGGTCTGAAAGCAACTGCATTAAATGAAACACACATCAGAAGGCTGTAACAATGACAGTTCTTTGGAAGATAACATGTAAAGAAGGAATGATTTAAGGCAAATGAAGTTCAAAGAAGAGTAGGATGTGAAATCAGGGTACAGGACTGACTGCAAATGAAATGATTCAGAATGCCAGGACACTGCAGAAGACAAAGAGATGATAGGATGCTAAAAAAACAAAACAAAACAAAGAACACACATGCAACCAAAATCAGTCAGACTTAGGGGCCAACCACCAACTCATTGGTGGGATATGGTATGCAGGGACATGACCAGGCTGGGCTTCATGGAGGAACAAGCCATGGACAGAAGTGAATGGTGACACTGTACTGCTCCCTGTGTCCGTTAAGATGCTCTGGGATGAGAAGAATGATTATAAAGCACTCTTCATCTTCAAAGTAGTTTGCTCAGACTAGTGGTATTAGAAACTGGAAGCAATATATTCTGAATGATCCTGAGATAACATGAAACTTAACTCTAAATAGTGCACTAAACATATTAATTCCTATCACGTGTATTTCACAGGAAGATTTTTACAAAAAAGATTACATTTTATTAAGGCAGATTTAGACCAACTACAAGTACTAATGGCCAGTGATTATTTCCGTTTCTAGATCTACAAGATGTAGTCTATTTTTTTCTAATGCTAGACATCCCAGTTGCCTTTGAGACACTTGAGACCAACTCATATAACAACACACATAAGCAAAAATCTCAGTTTACCTAACTAGTTTTAAAAGGTTTTATAAAATAATAATAAATAATTAGAATAAAAATATAAATGATTTGCTCATGAAATTGAGGGGTGGACAGCACTGGCTCGAGACACCAGGCAGGTGTGATACAAGCTTCCTCTCAAAGCTCTCTTTATGTCCTTCATTCCTGACCTGCATAAAATCCCTTTTTTTCCAGTCCTAGATCTTTGCAGAGCAGATTCTGCTAATTACACAAAACTGCGAAGTTTCTTAGGGATATCATAGCAACTGAGATGACAATACTGGTTTTCACTTGTGTGACTTGAAGTGTTAGCAAAGACCAGTGTAAGGGGGGACATACATTCTAATAACATAACATAATGTTAATCCATGTGTTGTAGAGGGTCTTTTTTTTTTTAAAAAAATCTTTGCCTCTGAAGACTTTTAAATACTTCTTCAAATTTTCCACGGTTAACAATAGGTTTTCAAACGTAAGGGCCAGAATTGACTTTAATTGCTCTGAGTTTCAGCATAATTCTTTCTAGCTTTTGCCATCCCCTCGAACAATAACTCTCCTTGAAAAGAAAGAAATATACTTCAAGTATCAGAGGGGTAGCTGTGTTAGTCTGGATCTGTAAAAGCAACAAAGAATCCTGTGGCACCTTATAGACTAACAGACGTTTTGCAGCATGAGCTTTCGTGGGTGAATACCCACTTCTTCAGATGCAAGACTGCAAGATGCAAAATATACTTCAGTTACTAGAATGGCTTTGGGTATATCATGACATACATGGTTCCCAAATTTACCTCTCTCGATCCCCTGAAGAATCCGCTCCCCTCTAACTGGGGTTAAATCAGCCCAACTCATCTTTTCCAATATGTTCCAAATGGGAGACAACCAAATGTTTGCTTTTGATCATTGTTTTTAGTGCTCTGCACTGCATAACTGCCAAGCATACATAGAAATCATAGAAATGTAGGCGTGGAAGGAACCTTGGTAGGTCATCTAGTCCAGTCCCCTGCACTAAGGTAGGACTAAGTATTATGTAGACCATCCCTGACAAGTGTTTATCAATCCTATTCTTAAAAATCTCTAATGACAGAGATTCCACAACCTCCTTAGGTAATTTCTTTCTGCTTAACTATTCTTACAGTTAGGAAGTTTTTCCTAAAGTCTAACCTAACTCTCCCTTGCTTCAATTTAAGCCTATTACTTGTTGTCCTGTCCTCAGTGGTTGAGGAGAACAATTTATCACCCTTCACTTCATAACAGATTTTACATATTTCAAGAATACGATGTCCCTGCTGCCCCCAGTCTTCTCTTCTCCACACTAAACATACCCAGTTGGCTTTTTTTTTTCCAATCTTTCCTCACAGCTGACATTTTTTAGACCTTCAATCATTTTTGTTGCTCTCCTCTGGACTTTTTCCAATTGGTCCACATCTTTCCTGAAGCATGCTGTCCAGAACTGGATACAATACTCCAGCTGAGGCTTTAGCAGTGCTGAGAATACTGGAAGAATTACTTCTCATGTCTTGCTTAAAACACTCCCGCTAATATATCACAGGATGATGTTCACTTTTTTTTTTTTTTTTTTTTTATACACACAAAAGTATTACATTGTTGATCCATATTTAGTTTGTGATCCACTATAACCCCCAGATCCTTTTCTGCAGTATTCTTTCCTAAGCAGTCATTTCCCATTTGGGCAACTGATTATTCCTTCCTAAGTGTAGAACTTTGCATTTTTCCTTACTGAATTTCATCCTATTTATTTCAGTTTGTTAAGATCATTTTGAATTCTAATCTTGCCCTCCAAAGCACTTGCACCCCTCACAGCTTGGTGGTATCCACAATCTTTAGAAGTGTACTCTCTATGCCATTTTCTAAATCATTTAAGAAGATATTGAACAGAACCATACTAGCACAGATCCTTGTGAGACCCCACTCAATATGCTCTTCCAGCACGATTGTGAACTATTAATAACTAGTTTGACCATAATTTTCCAGCTAGTTGTGTACCCAACTTACAGTAGGTTCATCTAGGCTAGATTTCTCTAGTTTGTTTATGAGATGGTTATGTGAGATAGTAGCAAAAGTCGAGATATATCACATCTACTGTTTTTCCCCATCTAAAAGGTTTGTTACCCCATCAGAGAAGGATATTAGATTGTTTGGCATGATTTGTTCTTGACAAATCTTTGTTGACTGTTATTTATTGCTTTATTTTCTTCTAGGTGCTTACAAATTGATTGTTTGATTATTTGCTCCATTATCTTTCCGGGTACCTAAATTAAGATGACTGGTCTATAATTTCCTGAGTTGTCCTTATTCCCCTGTTTATAGATAGGTACTATACTTGCCCTTTTCCAGTCCTCTGGGATCTCTTCCATCTTCCACGAGTTCTCAAACATAATCGTTGATATTGTTTCATCCAATTCCTTTAGTATTCTAGGATGTATTGCTGACTTGAAGACATCTAACTTGTCTAAGTCATTCTTAACCTGTTTTTTTCCTAGTTTAGCCTCAGATCCTAACCCATTCACACAGATGTTCACTGTATTAATCATCCAATCACTGCTAACCTTTTTAGTGAAAACTGAAACACTTCGGCCTATCCTGTCACTGGTCTTCCTCTTGAATCTCAGAATTTTACAAATACATTTCTTGTTTACCCTAGATAGATTGAGCTCATTTTATGCCTTGGCTTTTCTAATTATGTTCCTACATGTTTATGTTCCTACATGTTTATGTTTTGGGGGTGGGGGGGTTACATTCATCCTTTTGTAATTTGACCTAGTTTCCACTTCTTGTACTTTTTTTTTTTTTTTTTTTTTTTTTTTGAGTTTCAGGTCATTGAAAATCTCCTGGTTAAACTAGAGTGGCCTCTTCCCATACTTCCTTTCTTTCCTATGCATTAGGATAGTTTGCTCTTGTGCCCTTAATAGTGTCTCTTTAAATACATGCCAGCTCTCCTGAATTCTTTTTTCACTTTGCTTGCTTCCCATGGGATCTTGCCTACCAATTCTATGAGTTTGCTAAAGTCTGCCCTCTTGAAAGTGTCTTTATTCTGCTGTTTTCCATTCTACCATTCCTTACAATCATGAACCTCATCATTTCACAATCACTTTCACCCAAACTAGCTGCCTTTCACCTTCAGATTCTCAACTAGTTCCTCCCTGTTTGTCAGAATCGCCTCTTTCCTAGTTGTTTTCTCCACCTTCTATAATAAAAAGTTGCCTCCAAGGCATTCCAAGAATTTGTTGAATAATCCGAGCCCTGCTATCTTATTTTCCCAAAGATGTCTGGATAGTTGAAGCCCCCCATCTGCACCAAGTCCTGTGCTTTGGATGATTATGTTAGTTGTTTTAAAAAAGTCTCATCCATGTCTTCCTGGGTAGGTGGTTTATAGGAGACACCCTACCATGACATCACCCTTGTTTTCTATCACATATATCTTACCCAGGGACTTTCAGCAGGTCTGCCTCCCACTTCTATCCCAGCCTCAGTGCAAACATATCCATGTTTTATATAAAAGGAAACACCTCCTCCCTTTTCTCCCTGCCTGTCCTTCCTGAGCACTTCTATACCAATATTTCAGTTGTGAATTATCCCACCATATTTTTGTGATGCCAATTATATTTGTGATTGTTCACTAGTATTTTTAGTTCTGCCTGTTTATTCCTCATACTCCTTGCACTAGTATGCAGACATCTAAGATGATTATTAGATTTCTGCTCTATATTCTTCCTTTGTCCATGCTGCAATTTCCCATTTCCCCACAGATTCCTACCCTTCACCCAGATTTCTATGTTTTGGACTTATCTGCGGGCATTTGTCTCCTGCCCCATCAAATCTAGTTTAAAGCCCACCTCACTAGATTAGCCAGTCTGTATCTGAAGATACTCTTCCCCATCCTTGAAAGGTGGACCTCATCTCTACTTGGAACAGGACCCCATGGTCAAGGAAGCCAAAGCCCTTTTGGCAACAGTATTTGTGCAGCCATACATTCACCTCCAGAATATGTCTCTCTCTGCCGGGACCCCTACTCTTGACTGGAAGGATCAAAGAGAACACCACCTGTGCCCCCAACACTTTCACCCTTACTCCAAGAGTCCTATAGTCACTTCTGATCCGCTCAGAGTCATATCTTTCAGTATCATTATTGCCCACTTGAGTGAGCAGCATGGGGTAATAGTCTGAGGGCCAGATGATCCTCAGCAATCCTTCCACAACATCTCAGCTATGGGCCCTGGCAGGCACCACATCTCCTGGGATGCCAGCTCAGGACTTTGCCCCCTTTAGAAGGGAGTCACCAACCACCATTACCCATCATTTTCTCTTGAGCCTGGTGGCCACAAGCCTCCCAGCCTTGGGTGTACTTAGTGGATATCTCCATAATACAGGGAAAGCAGCACAGTCTAGCACTCCAGCATGCTCTGTTCAACCACCTTTCCTCCCAAATGGTAGCCTTGTCCTCTTTTCTCCTTTCCCAGACAATCTGGCCACCTCCCTGTCTGAGAAGCATCTCTAAGCTTCTGTGCCTGCTATCATTCAGCCCATTCTCTGCCTACTTTTTAGCCCTTTTCCACTGGCCAGATAATCTGACTCTTTTACTTGCCCAGATAGCACCTCTACTTGTCCCTTGGTTATGAGCTATAGGAATTTTTCACAGCCTGTTTACACTTTCTTCCAGCTCCATAGTGCGTAAATTAAATCAATATAACCACAGGCTAAGGGAGACTAACAGGGCTGTTAGGGGTCTAACTTAAATTTGGTCCATCATATCTAAGCTTTCCAGTGTGATGATTCAATTAATGCTGAATTAATCTAAACCTCAAGTACTAAAATATGCAAATGAATTTGTAATATCCAATTATTGACTATATACATATTGATTCATAACTATACTAGATAATTATGCAAAAAAATATACAAACGTAACTGAGTGAAAATGAATCAGGAAAATATATAGCTTCATCAATGGTTTGCAAATTCCAAGGCTATGCAACTTAAAAATCACATTCAAATACAAACCAAATGAATAACATTTCCAATACAGAATATTTACCACTGATATATGCTTCTCAGTTCACTTATTTTAAAGAACCTCTGTCTGATTGGGAGAAATCAATGAGATTTTTCTTTTCTCTGCAGCATATGTTGCCTTCTATCTGGGCTTCTATCCCTGCAATGTTTGCTATCCCAACAGAAAAAGGATTTCCTCTAAAAATATTTCTTGGATAAATTAGAATAAAGAAAACTTGCATCAAAATCAAATCATCCATGTGTAGGAACTTACATTGTCCAGGACTTGATTAATAGCCATATTAATATTATTTTTGCAAATCAGTTGTTAAATAAATAGCTTCAGTTCTCTCTGATTTATTGTGTGTATATGACAGTGAGAGATACATATACACTGATGTGGCTGAGTATAAACATTTCATGTTCAGTATTAGCACATTTTAAACCAAGTTTTCTGTATATACCAAGGGATCTGAAAATACAC
This sequence comes from Mauremys reevesii, assembly GCF_016161935.1. Taxonomy (NCBI): domain Eukaryota; kingdom Metazoa; phylum Chordata; order Testudines; family Geoemydidae; genus Mauremys; species Mauremys reevesii. Next base: position 61,953,522 of record NC_052633.1, on the reverse strand, counting down.
TAAGAGGCAACCACACATGACTGAAGCCAAGGGGGATTTTGACTGCATGTATAATGGCAGGTCCCAACTTTGCATCAATTATGTCATCCTGTGTCTGCTTTGGATACTGAAATTCAAGTAGTCAGAAGTAAAACGTGCAAAGACAAGAGTTGTTACACTTATAAGTCATTTTCAAGATTATATTATGAATCAAAATATCTTCAGTAAGAGATTACATTTTATATTATATATATACAGAAAGAGAGAGAGAGAGAGAGAGAGAGAGATTACCTGGGGTTAAAAGAATGACAGACATAGTGATGAGTGAACATACAACTAGAATCACCAGCAGCGCAATTGCAATTCCCTTCCAATTCCTCTGCGGAGGGCTGTTACTTCCAAGCTCCTACAGAGATTAAACAAAAAAAATGTTTCATAATTACATATAATCCCAGAATAATGTATTAATACAAGAAATGATTCTGCAGATTGTTATAATCACACTATATGTGAGCTGATTATCAGCCTTCTCCTCTCTGTAGTTCATTTAATTATTCAAAAGTACGTAATTCCTAGATCTTTTTAAATAGATGTCTTTTTAAAACAATTTTATTTCCCTAAGAGACAATCAAATTGACCTTATACAAGCTGTCCAAAATATGACTGGTGTTAATGTGTGCTGAACATAAACTTCAGGACAATATCAATTGGCACTTTTACAAGATAATTACAGAAAGAAAGTGTGGCAATTTACTGTAATTCTACCTAAAGTGGTATGGACCATAAAGGTTTAAATACACAAGCTTTTAATGTATAATGTTAAACTTCTTTTTTGTAATGAAAAACCACTTACAAAACTGCCAAAGGCTCAAAGTATTCCTTCTTAAAGTGAACAGCATTTCTTCCTCTATACAGTAGTTCATCTGCAAATTGCTCTCCTATCACTCACAAAAATCAACAGTAGCTTGTAACAATATTAAATGAATGCTTCTGTTAACTACTGCTCCATGTAAGCATATATTCTCCTTTGGTTACATGTGTAGCTCCTGTTAACATTAGCCAAATGGGACTTTACGTTTGTCAACAGAAGTAATGCATAGTTTCTATTTTGTCTAGGATTTCATACTGCACCATCACTGTCTTGCAGAATAGAAAAATACATCAAGGTGATACATGGTTGGTATTGCTCTCTCCCTTCCCCACATGAAACGGTATTTTCTCCATCTGCATCTGGCAAGACAAGTTCCAACTTTTTCTCTCTGATATTGACCTTAACACAATTATCTAGGCCTTTGTCACCTCAAGATTAGATTGCTATCATACATTCTATGAGGGATTACATTTTGGGAGCATTTAGAAGTTGAAGCAAGTGCAGAATGCTGTGATCTATTTACTGAGTTGCACCTTGGGAGCACATTAAACTGGCGCACCATAATATTCATTTGCTTTCAATAAACTCCTGAGTAGAACTTGAGGTGTCAGTTTTAAATTATAAATGCCTTAAATGGTTTGGGGCCTGGACACCTGAGAGGCTGTCTTTCTCTGTGACATATGGTCATAGATGAGATCAGCAGAGCCACCTGACCCGGAGTATTCATGGAATAAATGAGAGGAAACTGGTGACATGGTGAGGGGTCCTTGATTTTAGAATTTGCTCTCCGTGACCCACCAGTGCCCAGATTTGTTAAACTTCTGGCCATGTTGCTAAGCCATCTTTTCTCTCTCTTTTTTTCCCTCAGGCTACTAAGCAGGGAGCAGACTGAGGGATGAGCATGGTTCTATTCATGGATAGTATTTTAGCATTCTTTTGTTTGTTTTAGCCAATGGGGTAGTCACTCAGGGCAAAGAATGGGTGCAGCTTACTATAATTTATAACTTCAAATAAATACTAAGACTTTTTTTGCACATGCAGAAGATTGTTTCTGAACAAGTTTGCAAACATCTGAGGCAAGAAAGGTGTTGTGACAACCCACATTCTTTGATACAAACAAACCACATGGGCCTCATGGGATCTTAGAAGGGTCTTTCAGCACCAAAAGCAGAAGCCTTTACTGCCCAAGCCAAAGGAGAACTCCCTTAGCGGTGAGACAGTAAATAATAGGTTGGATACTTAATAAGAGAAGTCACTCAAAGGAGTCACATTCTCGCTTTCCCTCATACTCGGGCAGTATATTTCATACTTCCCCAAGTCAGACAAGCCCATCCCAAATGTCTGAGGTCCATAAGAGTCCTAACCCAATGCTTTTGACTTGTGTGTTATATGTATACGTCAGACATGATCCAACATAATGTACACGGCTGGCTGTGAGCATATTTATAGGTAATGCAAGGAAAATCATTCTCTCTCTGTCCTATAACAATACATACAGCATACTCCTTGAACCAATCTTCACAATTTTTGCCTTTTATTTTTTTGTAATTTCCTTTCCACAATTTAGCACCTGCGAAAATATAAAGACCTCTTCTTGCTCAGGTCCTGTCTTATGAAAGAAGTCAGTTTAAATACTCCAATTTAGCACATGTGCCTTGAACAACTGTGAAACACTGCACAAGGGCAGGGTGAGGAAAGCAATAGGCAAGCAGTCACTTTTATGCTATTAATGTAAATATTTGGACTAGATCTTACTCTCACTTCATGAGTACAACCCCACTTAATTCAAACCAAGTTGCATACACATTAAATGAGATGGGAATTTGACCTCAGGGCTTTCAGTTCCTGACACTTCACCAACAATTAATGTTCAGTCCAGAACAGATGGACTAGCACAGTTCCCCTATGTGGTAGTGAGGACTGCTAATCCCACTTTTTGCATTGTAAAAAAAACACAGTTTAACCACTTCATAGGTGCCAAGATGTAGGTGTCATTTTGTTGTATTTACTGCATACAGATCACACTTCACACCCCACAAAAAAATTAAGATATATGGCTCTGAGAGTCCAATATTGGTGGACAGAATTCTTAACACTGAATTCCAGCATAACAAACCATTTTTCTCCACTTTCACCAATAGACGTAAGCAATTTAAAATTTGGAGAAACACATAGTTATCTTCACACTTAAACTAACAGAAAGGACTAGGAGAGGCAGAGTTGTACTGAGGAAACCTGATATCGAATCACAGTGCCTTCAAAGGTTAACTATCATTGCCTCACCACCAAAAGAGGGCAGATTTTCGGAGTCTTGCACATCAGTTTTCCTGACCGCAGCAGAAATCAATGACAAAATCAGGATACAAATGTACTAGACTCCAGATTTTTAAAGCATGGCTGGGAACAAAGAGCACAAAAGCAACCCACTCTTGGAGAATCCTTAGGCCCAGCACCTCTGCTCTAGGTCAAGAGGAGGCTCAGCTGACTCAGTGTCTTCCAGGGACCAACCTAGACCCACAAGCCAAAACTGCCCACAGCTTTTTTTTCTGCAGCTTCTTCTGACTCACTGCAACTGGTTAAACGCATATCGAAGCTGCTCCTGGCCCCCGCTGTAGGTGCATGGCTTACTAGGAACATCTAGATCATTAGCTTCACACCACCACCTCTTGGTGCAGAAATTTGGGTTATAACATCAAATTCCATTAAAGGAACCTGAGTGATGAACTGAGAGTTGAACTGAGTTCTCGGGGAACTGAGTGGAAGAGGTCTCGGAGGCTATCCCAACAATCAGCCCCTTTTGTAACACTATATAAAGTATTATCATGTTCGAGAAATTAATTGGGGCCCAATCCTATTGCTCTTGCTTATGTGAAAATCCTGATTATTATAGTGGGACATTTCTGGTGAATAAGGGCCCCAGTTATTGGAACTTTCTTCTGGAAGTCATTATAAAAAGCAAGTAATACAACCTTTGTTCAGCCATCAGATAATGGAACTTAATAGCTGTTTAAGATAGTGACTACCAATTAAAATATGTATGCTAAGAAAAAAAAGAGTATCATCCCCAGTGAATTGTGCATATCACTACTTCGAGGGAATGACTTTAAAAAACAGATGCTAGAAATCACAATCATAGTTCTTTGTACATAGGGCACTAAACACTGTTGGGAGGGTGGGGGGAGATTATGGTATTCCAAGCATCTTTCTTTACTGAAACAAATATTGTTGGGTAACAAAAAGGAAACATTTTAAATACCCTCAGGCAAGAGATTATTGTAAGAGAAAGACCAATATAAAGAAATGTAGAGATGAGAGACCGGATGCTTCTTCCATGCCACTATAGAGCAGGAGTGACTCCACTGAAGTCAATGGCCTACCAAAGGCCTTCCTGAGAAGCAGTAAAAGGCAGAGGCACCAACTGGAGTAAGCATGTTAAGGGGAAACCAACTACCATAGATGTGAGAAATAATAGGCTTTCGGTACTGACAGCTAGTCTGCTGTTGATCAGATAAGGAAAATCCTAAAGCAGTAAGAAAAAGTAAAATTAAAAGTTAAATACATTGACCCAGGATAAAGAAATAACTCGTCCTCTCTCTCCAGAGCATCAGATGAGGCAGAATATTTTAAAGAAAAATTTGACTTTCTGAGTAAGGTTCAGGCTCTGGGCTGGTGAACTGCAGATACTGCATAGATATAAATTAATCCAGGAAATGCTTTTCTTTAAAAAATTAGTTCTGTGACAGTAGAAAGATAATATTTGTCCACAAGTTCAACATAAAGGCTTGTGAAAAGATGGGATGAGGGTAGATTGGACCAATCCTATGAGAGGAACAAAGAGATACAGCCTCAAATGGCTCTACTAGCCAGTTAAGTTTCCTGGTAAATAGCTCAGTTGAATAAAAAAGCCAAATCCATAACGTTCTGCTGTGTCAATGTCTGCATTTAATTTCTGTTGAACTCAGTCCCAAAGGGAAAGGGCATAACTTGCTGTCAGACTGGCTTCATGAAAACAGGTATTATATGCTAGCACAGCAATTTCCTAAGTGTCTCATGAGGGATAAGGAAAAGCAGCACCTCGTGGATAAACCTCTTTTAGTTTCATATGCAGGAATGGTATTCTGGCGCTTGGTGGTTTTGTTTGCATCGATTAGTGTAGGTGAGCTTCGCAGCTATGTGATCATATAAAAAAAAATAAAACCTTCTAAAATTAAAATTTGTAGAGACAGGACATGACACAGAGACGTCATGTTCAGGCTGCGGAAAGAGCTTGAGTCAGTCCAGGGCCTTGAGTTAGTCCCTTAGGCTAAGTCCCATTCGCCTAGAAATAAGATCTTGCAAAAGTTCAGTGAAAATAGGGGGAAAGTGATATAAACTGTCATCTCAAAAATACACAAGGAGGATAGGAATAAAGAGTACATCTACCCAGCGAGAAAAACTCCACAGCTGCCCCAGGTCAGCTGACTTGGGCTCATGGGGATCAGGCTCTGGACTGAAAAGTTGCTGTATAGACATTAGTCTGGGGCCTTGCAAGAATGTACACAGCATTTTTTAGCCCCGTGAAACCAAGTCAGCTGAACCGGATCAGCCATGGGTCTGTTATCCCTGGGTAGATGTACCCAAAGATGCTGGAGCTTTATGGCTTGCCTGTACAGGGCTGCTTTCCAAATTTAGGTTCTTTCCAATCACAGTTTATTGATTGATGGAGCACTGATTGATTGACCACATGCAAATCCTTTTAGCCCTGGTCAGGAGTGCTTATGAGAATTTCATATTCAGCATCGTAAAAGAATTATCTATATTATATACAGAAGAATCATAGAAGATTAGGGTTGGAAGGGACCTCAGAAGGTCATTTAGTCCAACCCCCTGCTCAAAGCAGGACCAATCCCCAGACAGATCTTTACCCCAGTTCCCTAAATGGCCCCCTCAAGAATTGAACTTACAATCCTGGGTTTAGCAGGCCAATGCTCAAACCACTGAGCTAGTCCACCCCCACTGCTCCCCACTTGGTGCTTGGCCACTCATCTCTACTCTGAATTAATTGTGGAGGTCTGGTCCAGACATTCCATGCTGTAAATTCCAGGTCCTGTGGTCTATAAGCAGCATGGTCTGATGACCAGAAAAGGGACCAAGGTGGTCCCAAGGATGCAGAATTTAGGATGGGTTTGGCCGCAAACCCACGGAATGCCTTATAGACTATTGACCCACTACTTTGGTATTATTTTTAAATGACTGTATATTTTTTTCTTAGAAGTTCTGAAAGAAATGTATGTAGACACATTATTGAAAAGTAGTTATATTAAAGAGAAGCCTTCACTAGGTAAACATAACACATTTGCAAGCTCTCCTGGACTATGACTGAGGAGCAAACAGTACAGTTCAGGAGGCAGGGATATGCTCTCTGATCCTGGGCGAGTTGTGCACCGGGCTGGGCCCTTAGCATAGCCGAAAATCTGGTTGAACTGACACTAGCCCCCAATGTCCCCGATGGATGATTACTTTGGACTGCAAGCACCAGAGGTCTCAAAGACATGATGGCCATGTCCCTCAACCCCCAGCCATGCCCCCTATGCTAGCCACAGGGAATGGAATTGTTTAAGAGCCACTACACCAGCTCTATGCTACCAGAGGTTCCCCTTTATGCTAGAGTGATTCACAGATCCATTTATTTTAAGGTCTAGAAGGGACCATTAGATCAACCATTTAACACTGGCTAATCTTCCTGTGGATACCTATGCTGGCTCTTGGGCTGCTGACAGTACAGTATAAAACATTCTCAATACAGAAGAGATGTAGGGCCATGATACCTATATAATGTGCCTCAATCTCTCAAACCAGTTTCACCAACCACTGCCTTGTGTTGCAGTTACTTTTTTTGGTATTTAACAATGTTGGCCTTTGCCAATACAGCTCAGAAAATACATCTGGCTTTCTTCCAGAAAGTAAGCTTAGTTTATTCTTGTCTTTTTCTTTTCTGAGCCATATGTCATTTCTGGCTCATTCTGGCCCTGATCTGACTATAAAGCTCTCTTTAGCTATGTAATGTAATACCGTAGAATGACACAATTGGCAACATTCTACATTACCTCTTTGCAACTTTATTACACTCAACATTTAATAATGCTCCAGATGTTTCTGATCGCCACCAAGACCCAGATTAATGTTAAATAATGTTCCAGATATTTATCGTCCAGTTTGACTTTGTACATCCAGTAAAGGTAGAAAAATAATAAATATGAGACCTTTCCCCCTCTTCCTCGTTACTCTGGACCTCCCACCCAAAGTATTATAAGGAAATCTCTGTAACATACTACACTTTAGAGACAGCCTAAATCTCCATCAAGATGATTATGATGATGGAGCCCAGGGTCAAACCACAATAGAAAGAAAACATTTATGTGGTATTAGATACAGGAAATGAATTCTCTATAAATTCAATTCATATACAGATATTTTGTTCATCTGAGGTTTACAATTTAAAGGTTCATCATTTAGCAAAGGCATTTTCTTTAAAGTAGAATTGGGAACATGGGTTAGGAAAAGAGAATAATTTTACATTAATAGAACATTATTCAAAAACACATCTGCAGCAATTATTTAGTTGTATAAACTCACAATCCCTCCTGTAATTAACACAATCAGAAACAATTCACAGCTTTCTTTTTAAAGGCTTCTAAGTTACACAATTTTTATTGTTAATCAATATGCATGAAAGCCTTTAAGGCATAACTTCTTTTGCAAGCATGTATAAAACTGGGCAGGATACTGAAACAATAGCATTGCTCTAACATGCTGAGTTAGTATAGTAACTTGGTTTGGTAAATCTTATTAGAAAACTGAATTTTTCCATCTTCTTCTTAGAATTATCAGTAACTTTTAATGTTCTGCCTTCCCTTTTTCCCTGTAATGACTACATACAGTCTTGCAACCAACAATGGATGGAGAATTCACCACTCCCTAGGTAACCCATTCCAGTGCTTCACCACCCTCCTAGTGAAATACTTTTTCCTAATATCCAACCTAGACGTCCCCACTGCAACTTGAGACCATTGCTCCTTGTTCTGTCATCTGCCTCCACTGAGAACAGCCTAGCTCCATCCTCTTTGAAACCCCCCTTCGGGTAGCTGAAGGCTGCTATCAAATCCTCCCTCACTCTTCTCTTCCACAGACTAAATAAACCCAGTTCCATCAGCATCTCCTCATAAGTCATATGCCCCAGCCCCTTTATCATTTTCATTGCCTTCCACTGGACTCTCTTCAATTTGTTCACATCCTTTCTGTAGTGGGGGGACCAAAACTGGATGCAATACTCCAGATGTGGCCTCGATCTGCTGGGAACTCTCCTACTAATGCAGCCCAATATGCCGTTAGCCTTCTTGGCAACAAGGGCACACCGTTAACTCATATCCAGCTTCTCATCCACCGTAATCCCCAGATCTTTTTCTGCAGAACTGCCACTTAGCCAGTCGGTTCCTAGCCTGTAGCAGTGCATGGGATTCTTCCATTCTAAGTGCAGGACTCTGCACTTGTCCTTGTTGAACCTCATCAGATTTGTTTTGGCCAAATCCTCCAATTTGTCTAGGTCACTCTGATCCTATCCCTACCCTTCAGCATATCTACCTCTCCCCTCAGTTTAAGTCATGAATCAATACAGAGAATACATTCCAGGTAACAATATTCAGGAACAAATGGGTATGTAGAAAAGCAAGGCAAACCTTTCTAAGATTGTTGGGCCGCGAAGCTGTAAAGGTTCCTACTGAAACTACTTTTCCCAGGGCTGAAACCGACTACAAAACTATAGTTTCAATGAATTTATATAAATTTGAACTGGACTAAACCAGTTCATTAATATGCCATAGCAGAAGTGGCACAAGGCCTCAACTCTGATGTCATAAAAGAATTCTGAACTCAGAGAAATAAATATTGTGATGGAAAATGTTATTTCCACAGCATAGATACAGAGAAGTTAGATTAAAAAAAACCAAAACACTCTTTCTGGAAGGTTGTAACAATACTACTGTATTTTGACAAAGCCAGAACACAAATGCACAGGACCCAAAAGCAGGAAGAGGTAACTAACTGAGGTAATAATGGCTAAGTATTAGGACACTGGCTGCCAGAATCAGTCATTCAGAAGGGCAAGGATAGAAGGTTTTTGGTCCCTGCACCTCTGCCCAACTTTTTCAGCTGACACAGACTTCTTAACTAAAAAGAGGTACTTCTCCCTTGGGAAACAAGTGAAAATGGATTTTGATGAGATGCTTTGAACTTTCCTGGTAATGTAGTATGGGCTAAACTAATCCAATACATAGGAGAGTTACCATGTGGTTTCCACTATGTGACTTGCTCTGTATAAACTCCATGAACCTAAAATTGATTTAAAGCAGTTTCTTCTTCAAGTTTGTGGCTCACCAAATACAGGAAATTATATATAACATGTACAGAAAATTCACAGATGAAGGTAACTTCTGCTGGTTTGTGAATGCTACTCAAAGTCAAAGTTAGGCTTTTGCAGTTTGAGTTGAGTTTACACAGTGCTGTAATATTCAGTGATACAAACATGTCTACGTGCACTGATGCAAACTCTGGACTAAGGGTCCCTCCAAGTAGAAGATCCATCAGTGGGACATTACAGCAGTACATGTTGTCTTCTCCCTCTCTTTGATGGGGATGCCTCAGGGAAAAGTGCGGGGATACTCTGCAAGAAGAGGCTTAGTCTGGGCAGACAGGGTACATGGTGATGCCAAACATTTCATTGCAGCCTCTGACAATGGTGCATCATCTTATGAAGCCTTCAATGAAAATATAGAAATACTGTTCCCTCACCACCACCTGGAGCGAAATCATGAGTGAAAGCATGCAGCAGAACTATAATAAATACATAATAAATAATACCTATTAATATATTATTATTATTGTATCATTAAAAACAACTAAATATCAAGTCCCTAAAATTGACACACCCCTCAAAATGCATTCACAGGAAAATTTCTAATGACGTTTCTTTCTAAGCATTTACAAACAAAACTGGACTTTGAATGAAAAACCCAAGTTTAAAGAAGAAATATTGGCACTGAAGAGAATCATCAATTTTTCCATAACACCGCACTCCCTTCTAACAGATTGAGGGTAGCACAGAGCAATATTTATTGACTTATAACACTGAAATATAAAATGAAGGATTTGATAAATGGTACAATTAAAAGCTTTGTTAGTTACACTTTTAATTATTTGTAATTATGGATACTGAATGAGCCCAGATGACATAACACTTCCAGCATCTACTTTGTTAAACATTGCCATTTGCAGCACATAAACATATAGAAAGGTGATAAACTTCAAAGGACAGGTATACTCCTGCTGTGGTTTAGGAGCTGTAAAAGATATGCCTGGTATACTTTTAATAAAAGGCTTTAGTCTTATGTGGAGCTTCTCACCATACAGCCTGTCCTGTGACTGGTATTAAATATTACCTTCACTGATTTTGCGGTGCTGTATATGCAGGAAAATGAATATAGCAACAACTTAAAAACTGATGGTATCTGTAGCTCCCTGACTGTTTTTGAGTAATTCCATGGCCTAGATAACAATGGGGAATAAAAAACGCATTTATGAAGTGGTATGGTATAGTTATAATCCATTTGCCTAAGTACCCATAAGTTTCATACATCATGCTGCCTTTGTGATTCACAGCATTTAAGGACTCTATTGCTCTAGTTCTTGTCTGAATGATTATGGTCTCACAATTACTTCCCCTGGTCAATGTCTCTATTTTCTTTCAGCGTCATTGTGAAGCTTCAGTATCGCACAAGTCCATGATTTTCCCTCGACTGCCTGGATAGAAAGCATTTTTTAAAAGGAGTCACTTATAAGTCATTATGCTGCTAGGAAAAGTGCATTGTCTGAATACGGATGTGGGGGACTTTTTCTTTTCATATTTGTATTTATGTTTGTGCTGGTAAGAGAAACACCTCTCTCATATGAACCAAGTTAAGCCCTGGTCTATGTTTAAAATTTAGATCGACCTATCTATGTCAAATCATGTTCCCCTGTGATACCAGTCCTGCTTTGAGGACTTAGGATAATCAGTATGTTCAGACATGGTTTGAATAAGCATTTGGGGCCAGATTTTCCAAGGTATTTAGGCATCTGAAGATGCAGCTAGGCAACAAGTATGATATTCAAAGGTGCCCAAGCAAGTTAGGTGGCTAACTCCCATGTTTGAAAATCCCACTTGGCATCTATCTACATCTTTAGGCCCTAAACCACCTGTGGGGACTTACAGGGCAGCAGACCCTCAGGTAATTGTAATTCACAATCACTTGCAGCTGCTAAAGGAACACATGCAGGCTCAAGTGACTTATGATACCAGGGAATCCAGAAACCTTGTTCTAAAATTAATTTGGAAGAAGCTTAATTGGAATTGCTATATTTGACTTCAACCAGAACAGGGCAGAGCTAGATACTATTAACATATCTAATAATGGAACGACTGCGCTAGAATTTGATGAAGTGACAGACTGATTAGGCCTGAAGAGTTGTAATAAAAAAAAAATAGTCTTTCCTAAACTGGAACACACTAATTAGAGACAACATGCAATTAAGAAGAAAGTTGAATTAAGTACTTTAAATAATAGTAAATTTTCCAAAAAGTTTTCAAGAGCAATTGTAGTGTATCAGGAATTTTCAGACTATTTAATCAATTTTTCAAGGATATTGTTGAAATATCTGTCAAGGGCTTTCCAGCTATTGTCAGAACTTTCAAATAAAAAGGCAATTTAGACACAAGATGCCTCAATAACATTTAGCTTTCATAAAATGCTTTTCCCAAGCACAACATTTTAAACTATTACCGTATATTCCGGCGTATAAGACGACTTTCTATATTAAAAAAACCCCAAAAAAATCGGGGTCATTATACGTCGGGTATAAAAAGCGCTGGCGGCTGGGGATTAAAAGGCTCTGTGCTCCCCCAGAGCAGCCAGCAGCCAGCCCTGACTCCCCCCCGCGCTGGGATAAAGGCCTGGGCTCCTCCTCCTCCCCCAGCCAGCAGCCCAGCTCTGATCTCCTGATTCCCGGCCGCTTTTAAAGGCTTGGCCTCTCCTCAGAAGGGGGGGTCTTATAATAGGCCAATATAATAAATTTTAATTAAAAAAAAAATTAGGGTAGGGTCGTCTACCCGCCCCGCCGCCTACACCAAAAAAAAGTAATCTTCTTATTTATATTACAGAAGCACCTGGAGGCCCCAACACTGGAGCGCTTTTGTATTAGGTACTGTGCATACACATATTAAAAGATTGTAAGCTCTTCATTCTAGTGACTATGGAAATAGACAAGACTCAAACTGTGGGAGAAAGGAAGTCTAATAATACCCATTTACATATAGAGATCTGAAATACCGAGAGGTTAAAAGACTTCTAAGTCACACAGGAAGTCTCCATGGCACACATACCTCCCAACTGCCCCACATTGTGAAAGACATCCCACATTGAGCTCCAATTTTTAAAGGTGCCTAGAGTTGCCACTGCAAAGTCCCGGAGGGGAAACAGTTCCGGGGGTGGGGAGGGAGGGGTAGGATTGACAGTGACTGGCAAGCTCCGCACCCAGTGCAGTCTTGCAAAATTGGAGCACTGGCAAATAGGTTTAGGTGGGCTGTTAACAGCATCAGTCTCTGGTAGGTCAGTCAGGGTGCCAGTCAAGGTGGGGCAGCGGAGAAGGTCACTGGGCCAGTTGTTTGTTGTCATCTCAAGATAGAATGTCTGCTGAGGAATCTATTCAGCACACGGGTGGGACAGATTCTGGGGAGGGGGGCATTGCAAAGACCTGGAGGGGAATTGTTCTTTTGTCTAAAATATACAGCATACTGCACCCACATTGGAAACTTTCTGAAAAACTTCAAATCCTTTTTAATTTCATTTTATTTGTCAAGTTATATTGACAAAATGTGCTGAGGGATCCATTACACTAGTGATCTAGCAGAAGAAATCTCCTATCAGCTAATAGATTTTCACAGCACACATGAAAAATAAGGAGCAAATTGACTTTTTTTTTCCATTATAAGGTCCAGTATGTTTGTACATCTATATAATGTTTAATAAAACAGTATGTTCAATACAAAATTTGATGTTCCTCATTATGTCCCTTATTTCAAGGTGTGGTGCTCCTCATTGTTAAGTTGAAGATTTTGTCACGGTGATTTTTAATAAAAGTCATGAACAGGTCACGGGCAATAAACAAAAATTCAGGGAGCCCGTGACCTGTCCACGACTTTACCAAAAATAATTGGGGGCAAGGCTAAGTGGGGGAGAGGAACAGAGTACCATGGGTGGGGGAGGTGACTGAAAGGCCATGGTGGAGACACAGTCCCAGGTCCAGCTGCTGCAGCAGGGGGCACAACGGGGGATGCACAGACCCCGCTCTGGAGCTGGCCGCTATGCTGGACAGGGGTGTGCATCCCCAGCTGCAGCCCCTGCCAACCCCCAGCTGCAGCCATGGGAGGGGAGGAGCAGCTCACAGCCCTGGGATGCCGCAAGTGGGATGCAGGGCCCCAGCGGAATCCATGGGGCTGGTGTTCAGCCACAGGGGGTGCATAGGCCTCACTCTGGAGCTGGAGGACAGGGGCATACAGATCAGCTGCAACCACCCCACCTTGTAAGCTGCAGGGTCCTGGTTCCAGCCATCCAGCCTCTGTTGCAGCAGGGCAGGGGCGCATAGTTCCGCCTCCAACCCCGGATTCAGCTGCCGACAGCTGAAGAAGTCACGGAGGTTCAGTAAAGTCACGGAATCTGTGACTGCCATGACCTCTGTGACTAAATCATAGCGTTAATCATTGTCACTAACTTTGAGTGTCATTATCTCTCATTTCAAAGTCCAGAGGTTGAGAGATCTGGTGGGAAAGCCAACTCCTTTTTCTTGTAAGTATCATGTTTGTTAGATGAGTAAAATTTTGGCAGAGAGCTTAAGTGACTTGGCCAAGGCCACAGAAGACATGAATGTCGAGATTAGACTTCAGAAGCAGAGCTGGGTAAAACTTTTTGGACAGTTTATTCATCAAAATATGCAGTTTTGGCCACCTAAATTTGGAATGAATTCACTGAGTAGTTTCAGCAAAAAAAACCAAAACAAACAAAAAAGAAACACCAAACAAAAACCACACCAGACTAGACTCACAAGGGACCATACTCGTCATCCCCTAGAGACTACTGTTTAGAGCGCTTACCTGGGATTTGGGAGCTCCACGTTCAGTTTCCTACTCTGAAAAATTCAGAGAAGGGGTGTACTAGGTTTCTCATCTCTCAAAAGAGTACTTGAAGCACTGGGCTATAGGATATTCTGGTGTGGGTCTGTAATGGGGTTCATGGCATGCCCCTGCGTATTCAGCCCCTTGGCCCACTCCTCACAGACTCAGGGACACTCCAAGCTGGTGCAACACCCACGCTCTTTATTTGTGTCCATTTCCCACCACCAGTTTCCTACTATATACAGGCTATTTACAATGGTTTGGCCAGGTCAGCAACAGCATATCAGGCTCCTACCTCTCCCTGAGCCCCACTTCCCTCCTGGTCTCTGCCCCCTCCCACCCTTTCACTCACTTCCTCCCAGCCTTATAGCTCCTACCAGATGAGGCTGGCAGGCTCAGTCAGTGATTAGGCAAACCTAGGCTATTTACCCAGCCCCAATCCATTTCCCCTGAATGGGGCTAGAGAGGCAGTGGCTGGCTGAGGCTTCCCCAGCAGCACCCTGTCACAGAGTCTCTTCTCAGTGTTGAAGCTCTTCCACTTAGTATTAAATAATCACTGGGCCAGAGAGGGGAAAAGTGTGTAAGAAACTCTACAGAAGTGGTGAGCAACTTGCAGCCCGTGGGCCGCGAGACATTTTGTTTACATTGATCACCCGCAGGCACAGCTGCCTGCAGCTCCCTGTGGTCGCGGTTCATCGTTCCCGGCCAATGGGAGCTGCGGGAAGCAGCGGCCAGCACGTCCCTGGCAGTCAGTCAATGTAAACAAACTGCCTCACAGCCCGCCAGCGGATTACCCTGACAGGCTGCAGGTAGCCCACCATTGTTCTACAGCCTGGTGGTTAAGCCACACACTCGGGATGGGAGACATTTGTTAAGTCCCTACTCTCATCATCTCTTCCTCCAGTGGTTTTGTGAATGGCATTTCCAAATTTCTTTTGCTTTTAATAAAAAAACAGTTAAAATGCCTGAAAGAACAAAATGATTAGGTCAACCTGAAACAACAACTTCTTGTTTGTTTGTTTCTTGCTTCACTGTTTTGAGTCTTCCCAAAATGACTATACTTGATTTGACCATCAGATAAAAAATAAAAAGATGATTATTCACTCAGCTCTGCACTGGAGCTCCTTTTTCACAATCCTGTGAAAGCATTAGATAGACCCCACTTCCCTCCTTAATCCTCTCCCTATGTAAGACTAAAAACATTTGGTTTTTAGTCATATGAGAATTGGATAGTGTGTTTTTCTAAACAAAGGAATACTCAATATCAGAAAGGTTAAATTTTGGTTCTTCTT
The DNA here is from genome assembly GCF_016161935.1 of Mauremys reevesii. NCBI lineage: Eukaryota > Metazoa > Chordata > Testudines > Geoemydidae > Mauremys > Mauremys reevesii. The sequence continues at coordinate 61,938,140 of NC_052633.1, read as the reverse complement.
TATGCTGTCAGCACAAAATGACTCTTAGGTACATTTCTAGTTTAGGTTCTTGGTGTCAGATGAGGAATGACCAATACCTAGACCTGAAGAAGAACTCAGTGTAGCTTGAAAGCTGGTCTCTTTCACCACCAGAAGTGGGTCGAGTAAAAGATATTACCTCACCCACCTTGTCTCTCTAATACACACCTATGCTGAGATATATATCAAGGCTTATTAACCCAAGGTCCCACTGTACATATTGACCTTAAGAAGCTATGTTCCCATTTAGAAACAATATGGATCCTGGAAGCATTGAATGACATGATATTTTTCACAAATATATTAAACAGTGTGGTTCTTCTGAAACTCTTCCCCCAGATGTACAATTAAAAAGCAATGAGAGCTATTGGGGGGGGGGGAAACGTGGGGATTTGTTGGTCATATTACAGGGTCCATTGATTTCAATGGGAGATGCAGAGATAGTGTAAATCCCACATTTTTTTCTGCAAGCTCTTCTTACTTTAATGGACAACACTATATAAAACATTTTAAAAGCCTCTTTATCCGTTATGTTTCATGGGGGAATGTGAGCAGTGCAATAACTCAGTAGAACTTGACTGATTTAAGGATAACGGGAATGCTTCTTAGAGGGAATGCTTCTTTACATAGGTCAAAAATCAGGTCTGTTCTCATCTAGGTGTTATAATAGTTCTCTCGTGCAGATATGCCCATCAGCACCTAGCCTAGGGCAAGCTTAATTAAAAGTAAAAACCATTAAGGTCTTAAAAGTGCTATTTTGAGTTGAAGCAGAATAAGTTAAAATACTCAATTATTTAAAGTTCTGGGATATGTTTTATGGACTTCTTATCTAACATCCATGTCTTCTCTCAAGGCTTGATACTGACCCCTTTTACATCAGTTTTATTTCAGTCATGATGCTCCTGATTTACACCAGTGTAAGGAAGATCAGAATCAGGCCCCCAAGTATCTTGGCTGCTTTCTGAATATAAAAGCATTTTCAAGTGCTGAATGAAAGCTTTATTTGTGTCCACCACTCTCTCTCTCAAAAACCAGCTTTCAGACACTCTCTCTCACTCTCTCTCTCACACACACACACACTCTCTCTCTCTCTCACTCCTGTCCTTCCCCAAAAAACCTCTTCAAATGAGACCATAAACAATGTGGCCATCCTAAGAATATTCTTACATTGCAGTATCTCTCCTAAACAGAAAGCTGTTTGAAAGGCAAATGTCACTATAGCCTAATTTTCCAGATTCCATCTTAGTGAAAACAAAACAGACCAAACAGATAACTAGGGCCAGCTCAAGAAAAACTTGGCCCTCTGTAAAATCACTCAATTAGACCCCCGGCCATAAGGGTCAAATCTCTTTAATGCCTTCTTCCAACCACCTGCTTCAAACTCCTATAACCATGACAGAAGAGAAGTTTCAGTCCCCTGAGTAAGGTAATCTCTCTTTTTGGACCAACTTTTGTTGGTGAGAGAGACAAGCTTTCAAGCTACATAGAGCTATTCTTCATGCCTGAGAGGGGTACTTAGAGGGTCACAGCTACACACAAGGTGGAACAGACTGTTTAGCATAAGTAAACACATATTGTAAGAGATCTTTCAAAGTGAAGTGAGCGGCCAGCTAAGAGCTCTGCAGTCATAGGACAACTTGTCCAACACATTCAAAATATGAGCCTGAGAGCTTAACTTTGCTATAACAGCTAATCACAGGAATCTTTTAGGCAGTCAATTATTTTTAGAGATTTTTTTGGTGTGTATATCACAACACACAAATCTCTTACTGACCTGTGCATATGCCCTTTTACAATAGTGAGAACAACTAAATGAAGGGTCAGTTTGAGCGTAGGACCCATTCACACATATAAGGCAATTCTTGTTTTCTGAGTCACATCTTTCCTCAACAGTAATTCCATGTGTGAGAGCAAGCCACAGCAATAGTAAGGCAGGGTCCATTCTTCTTCTGCAAAGTCCTCATAACAATTTTAAACTTCAGGAGTAATAGGGAGATTGGAGGGGGCTGAATGAAGAACGTTTTAGAGGCTCTATCATTTTCTTAACAAGAGATTGAGGGATGTTGCTGCAAAAGGGAATGATACTGTTGGCACTCCCCATTCATGCCATAATACTTGCATTACTAAAGGTGAGAGCATTTCATTGAACATCTTACAACATTTTGGCAGAAATCCATACAAACAAAAAGGTTTGCCTGAGAGCAAGGAGTGAACGGCATCATTCATTTCCACAAAAGTAATGTCTCCTTCCTAAGTAACGTACCTGTTCTTGTGACAAAATAAGGCAGGGCCAGTTTCTCTCTCTTTAACAATATTATTTATTTCTTTTTGGTTTCTTGCCAATTTTGAGATTTAGGAATTTATAATGAGACAGGTTGAACAATTTTAGGATGGGGTGGGGCAGGGAAGATTCTACTTGTGCAGGGAGGGTATTTGATTATCAAGTGATGGAATGGTTCTACTAAATTGGAAGCAAAGTTCAAATCAGCCTTGTTTTTGACTTTTCCCTTAATTCAGTGAAGGTAATGGCTGTCTGCAGGTCCAATATACATTGCTGGTAATGGAAAAGCCTTGGTACTGAGCTTTGACATTAGGGCCAAAGTGTTTTCAGAAGTACTCCCATTGAAATCAACATGAGTCTTGTGTGCTTAGCAAAGGATCGTATTTGACCCAATTGAAGGCCTTTGGCTATGAGACAGGCCACACTATCAAGTTAATAATAAAGCCATATTGAAGAAAAATTACTTTTTTTACCATTAAAAGGAGGATTGCTTCCCGGAACACTCTCTCCACAAGCTCCAGATTAATGTCTACTGTGGTTGTCATTAAAATGTCAGCATTCAGAAAGGACAGTAAGGTAATTGAGGAAAGTAGAGGGAAAGTAAAAGGCTCTTTTTTTATTTTCTAATGACAGATATTTTGGGAGTTGTTTTTTGGTGAGTAGGAAGGGGCGTTTATACCACACAGGCCCTGAATGGGGTAATCAGAGCCTGAGAGGTCAATTATGTTATGTAGTTGCACCTGGAAAAGGTGACTTGAAGCCCCCATGATACAAGAAGTGAAGGACACTGGGAAGCCCTGATGCAAGAGAGTGTGGATCACAGGAGTTGTGGCAAAAGACCTCTTGTGAGGACATTGGACTGTTTTATGTTGGATACTGTCACTTCAGAAGTGATAGATTAAATTGTGACCTTGCCAGAGGGTAGAGTCATGGGAAGCAACCATCGGCAATGGGTGCCAGATGGGGTTGAGAGCTGCTACACAATCCTTGGCCACAAGGAGGCGCTTCTGTGGTGAGTGAACTCCCCAACGGGACCAGAGTTTTCAGACTATACTCCAAACTGAACAGTTAGAATTCCAGGTTCCAGATCCATTTCCAACAAGAGTCTGAAATGCATATTTAACAAACAACAAATTTAAATAATACTTCCACATATAAGCCAAATTGTAAATAATGGTCTAAATTCTCTGCTGGAGTAAATTAGTTCAGCTACAATTAAGTCAATGGACCCTGTTTTTACATCAGTAGAGAATTTTCTGCATTGTCACTCCGAATAACATGAAAATAACTCATGAGTATTCTGCATGACTCAATTAATATTTGCTTGAACTGCTGACCTTTCATCTTTTTAAATTAATCAACAGTTCCTGAAGCTATTTGGGTGCATTCCTAGATTCATGCCAAAGATCATCTCTGCTCCTTTGAGAAGCACATTTTTGCTAATCTTGCATTTCCTAACGTACAAATCACTTTCAGAAGTTGGGGAAAAAAAGTGAACACTGTTTACAGAGAAGTCCCAATGATTAGCAAATGGCTCTTAAAATTTGTGAAAAACTGCCAACAAGTATATCAGAGCTAATTCAGAGTCTTTCACAACTGCAATAACTAATAACTAATATTGCATCTGAATTTTTCCCTTCACATTTTTGTAGTCTTTACCCCTATATATTTATTTTCTGTTTGCTACAGCTCCATAAGCTCCTGATTCCCTGTTGAACAGCGATGACTGAATAATTCATTATAGCAGTGTTTTATTGTGTAAAAATTTTAGTAGCTTTTTTGGCAATAGGTACACTCTGCAATTTGCCAGGCTACTGCTTTGGACAGCACTAGACTTCTGTATAGGGGCATGCGTTTGGACAGCACACCAAAATAAGACCAAATTACATTAGAACCTTGGAAGTGACCAAGCCTACCAAGTAATCCAGTGAAGGGGAAAACATTGTCTGACATTGTAAAAATGACTTCTAAATTACAGTGGTGTTTTAAAGTAGCAAGATTAGAGGATAGGAAGCACTCGTTAGAGAAATAGAGCCAAATCCCGCAGCAACTTCTGTGGGCATGTAATGGCTGAAACACATTGCAAATGCGGTGTTGTTGCTGTGCAAAGACACAAGGAGCGAAAGCAGAGATCATGTTCTGGACTCCGTACACTCCTCTGCCCTATTAAGAGTGCGTGTGGGAGGGAGAGGGGTTTTTGAATGGGACGAGGGAGTAGTGGTTTCATGGCCAGTGGATCTCATACAGCCACTGCTCCAAATCTTGAACTCCTCTTCCTTACTGGCTGTAATGGATTCCACAGCCCGGTTGTGCAGATAGCCTGTGCCCCATATCCCTGAGTCAGGGACGATTCTGACAAATCTATCCCTGCAAAAGTCTTTTACTCAGACTTGACTTGTGGGATGACTATGTAGTCCACAGATAAAATTTTACTCTTAGATATGGGAACAACTCCTCTTAACAAAACTGGGCTATAGGAACAAATCAGGCAGTAGCCCGTGTCTACAGAAGTCAATGAAAAAAAACTCTATTGTCTCCAATGGAGCAGGATTGGTCCCATAATTTACATCGCACACTCACAAGTGGGATGAGTTTGGTAGTCTTACCCCTTTATAAAGGATGCTTGTCCACAACTTTATTATTCATATAATAACATGATGATTTAATGGTTTGATACACCAGCATGATACTACAAAAGAAATTGAGGCAACAAGCCTTATTGAAAAGTATTAAATGTCTCCTAATCCTGTGTAAAATACTCTTCTCTCAGTTGGTGGTGTTTTTCTTAAAGTGTCTCAAGAGACTGGGTAAAAGGGAGGCACAGGATAGCTCAGCAGTTTGAGCATTGGCTTACTAAACCCAAGGTTGTGAGTTTAATCCTTGCAGGGGCCAATTAGGGATCTGGGGCAAAAATCTGTCTGGAGATTGGCCCTGCTTTGAGCAGGGGGTTGGACTAGATGACCTCCTGAGGTCCCTTCCAACCCTGATATTCTATGATTCTAACAAATTGCCAGCCTGTAGTAAACAGAGTTATATAACAATCATTTTTCTGACCTTGCAAAACAGTAGTTGGTGGTGATTGTTTCATTATTTCCACTGAGAGGAGCTGCATTACAATTACACCTCTACCCCAATATAACACAAAGTCGGATACAATGTAGTAAAGCAGCACCCCGGGGGGCGGGGCTGCACACTCCGGCTGATCAAAGCAAGTTTGATATAACACGGTTTCACCTAGAATGCAGTAAGATTTTTTGGCTCCTGAGGACAGCATTATATTGGGGTAGAGTTATAATGATATGAAGAGTTAAATAAGGCAGCTCTGCAAAGTACCCTGAACACCAAGTTTTGCACCAAAGTGAAGCTAGGAATTTTTATTTGTTGGTAATTTTACAACCCAAAAGTGTTGCCCGATGTATTTAAACAAGCAAAAACCCAGGCTGTTTGAAGAAACCAAATTGAGAATTTAAAAATAAATAAATCTTGAAGTGTGAAATGTCAAAAAAAATATAACTACATAGTCAATATTTTATAATCTGAATTATAATTTGTGAAATTAATAAAAGGATAGCAAAAGTATTTATCAATGATTCTAGGTAACCGACAAAAACCCAACGAAAGCAGCAATTTACCCACCATTAGCCCCCCCATGAACCCCATCTCTAACAAAATCCCTCTGTCCCCTCAGACATCAGCTTTGCTACCTCCTCTCTGACTATATGCCATTAGTCAATCCATTGCAAGACTGCATCATCAGAATTCTTTTGTTTTCTATGATTACACTCAAGGTTTTTAATTGTATATTTAAGTACTCTTGCACAGCACAAGACAAGAGAAACCTTTTGTACTTTTGGTAAGCAATTTGTTTTCAGAGTGCAGCTCCCAAATATTGTAAGTGTAAAAGAGCAAGAAAAGGGCATAAACTCTAACAGAATGAGATCTATTCTTGTTCTGTTATACAGCAGACAGATACAACAACAACAACTGCTGCACCAGTGTGATATTACAAAGAGCAGGAAAACACATTATTCAGATTACAAGTCAAGATATTGTAGAACAAAGGGGAAAATCAATTCAGTGCCTTAACTGCCAGTACTAGATCAGGAAGTGCCCATGAACAATGTTAAGTGCCTTTTCTCAGAGGCACACGTTAAGGCCCTGATTTTTAGCTGGCCCTCCAGCCACTTCCTAAGTTGAAGGTCCAGTTATTTGTGCTACAACGACATCCATTTAGATACCTATCTACTTGACTTGCAGAATCAGTCAAGCACTTGAATGGAGAAATCAACGGTACAAACAATTGCACCCAAAATAAGGTCACACTATTAGACCTACTATTAGATAGGCCTCTCTAATTTCCTGGAACTGACACAGCCTCAACTACATTGCAGGCAGAGGTGAAAGTAAGCTGATCTGGTCCGGTACTGGACCAACTTCTCATGCGGTGATTTAAAGGGCCCAGGGCTCCAGCCACTGGGGCTCCCCACAGTGGCAGGAGCACCGAGCCCTTTAAATTGCCCCGGAGCCCTGTCGCCACTAGCCCGAGCCCTGCTGCCCTGGGGTAGTGGCCGCAGGGCTCCCACGGTGATTTAAAGGGCCCAGAGCTCCATGGCGGCCAGAGTCCCGGGCCCTTAAGTTTGCCCCTGAGCCCTGGGGCTCCCAGCCACCTCTGCAGCTGGGAGCTCTGGGGTGATTTAAAGGCCCTGGGGCTCCCAGCCACAGCCAGAGCCCCTGGGCCTTTAAATCTTGAAAGGCCCCGCCTCTTCCACTTGAGGCCACGCCCATTCCAGCGGAGGCCACGCCCTGCTCAGGACTCTGACGTACCGGTAAGTCTTTTAAGTTACTTTCACCCTTGATTACAGGTCACACTAGGTCATATATGTACTGATAACTAATAGGTAAATATGCACAGGAAACTCAATCCACACAGAGAGTGTGCACACACACACACACACACACACACGCTCTCGCTCTCTCGCTCTCTCTATCTGTCCCCCAAACCCACCTCCTCATATCCTATCTTGCTTCTGGATAATACTTTCCAAAGAATCCAGATATCTGCCACACAAATAATAAATTATAGCCAGGCTCCATATCCTCTCCCTGTTCAAAGTCTATCCCCAAAACCCACCTCTATCATAATATGTATAAGAAATCAGCCAATATATGCTGGGTGGGCTGAGAAGCAGATGGAGATAGCTGACACTTTCATCTAAAATAAGCAAGTGTTTATAAGAATCATATTTTGACTCTCTCCACCCCTCCCTTTTGTATGTCACTTGCCTTGTTACATTTTAAACTATGGGTCGGGGATCATGTCTTTGAACATGTTTGGACAGTGCCCACCATGGCATCATGTAAAGGGTTATGCTTCCACAGGGAGTTTCAAATTGCCACACACCCTGAAGGCTACTAGGTAGTTCCAAACTTCCAACTGACTTGCTCACACACAGACAAGAACCAGCTGCAGTCAGTACAAAATAGGGCTGTGTTTACTTCAATTTATTTCTTGTTGGGGGTTAAATAAATTGTTCTAAAATATTGCCAGTCACCACTGAAATACTACAGCTGTCACAACAGGGTTCTGCTCCTGACCTGATTATAATATAAATATTAGACCAGGATCAAAGAAAGAACATACTACTCAGAAACAATATCGAACCTTTCCGTTACTTAAGCCACATGAGGAATCTGAAACTCAAAAGTTATAGGTGGAACCCAAAGCAAGAAGAAGAACCTGAAATGTGATTGATGTGATATAATCCCAAATTTCTTTCTTTTTTTCCCCCTAGATCTTAGGTTACGATGAGATTTCTACTCAAATCTATATTTGAAAAGAAAGAGGGGCCACAGTTTGTTGCATCAAAATAGTTGAAAATTGAGGAAGTAAAATCATAGGACATGGAACACTTATATTTATAATTTTCCATTTTTAAAAGACTTTCACTAATTCAACATCAGATGTATTTTTGGCACATTTTGACTAGTTTGATCAGATCTTACTAGTAGGTTTAGCGCTGAAAAAGCAAGTCAATTGGTAACAGTGTATTAGAACCTACAGGCAGATACAAAAATGTGGTAGACTGAAGTTGTCAGTAGACTGAGAATTCAATTGTTGTGTTCCTGCATTTTACTTACAGTGTTGCAAACTTTTCATTTTGGATAATGAGGACAGTAGAACCTCAGAGTTATGAACACCTCAAGAATGGAGATTGTTCGTAACTCTGAAATGTTCATAACTCTGAACAAAATGTTATGGTTGTTCTTTCAGAAGTTTACAGCTGAACATTGACTTAATACACTTTTGAAACTTCACTATGCAGAAGAAAATGCTGCTTTCTTCTTCTTTTTTTTTTTTTAGAAGTTCACATTTAACACAGTATTGTACTATATTTGCTCTGTGTGTGTGTGTGTGTGTGTGTGTGTGTGTCTCACTCTCTGCTGTTGCCTGATTGCGTACTTTCAATTCCGGGTGTGTGGTTCAACGGTCAGTTCGTAACTCTTAAGTTCTATTGTACCTATTTAAGCTTGAAGAATAAATATGCATATGAAACAAAATACATACTATGGATTTTTTCAATATTTATCATTTGTTTTCAATGAGATGTTAACATGACCACCCAAAGCTTGACAATTATCTCCGGTAGTCCTTTAACCATTCTTGGATCCAGAGCCATTATCTTTGAAAACTCATGGCAATCAGGGGAGGTCCCAGATGACTGGAAAAAGGCTAATGTAGTGCCCATCTTTAAAAAAGGGAAGGAGGAGGATCCGGGGAACTACAGGCCAGTCAGCCTCACCTCAGTCCCTGGAAAAATCATGGAGCAGATCCTCAAGGAATCAATTCTAAAGCAATTAGAGCAGAGGATAGTGATCAGGAACAGTCAGCATGGATTCACCAAGGGCAAGTCATGCCTGACTAACCTATTTGCCTTCTATGAGGAGATAACTGGCTCTGTGGATGAGGGGAAAGCAGTGGACATGTTATTCCTTGACTTTAGCAGACCTTTTGATACAGTCTCCCACAGTATTCTTGCCAGCAAGTTAAAGAAGTATGGGCTGGATGAATAGACTATAAGGTGGATAGAAAGCTGGCTAGATCGTCGGGCTCAACGGGTAGTGATCAATGGTTCCATGTCTAGTTGGCAGCCGGTATCAAGCGGAGTGCCCCAAGGGTCGGTCCTGAGGCCGGTTTTGTTCAATATCTTCATTAATGATCTGGAGGATGGCGTGGACTGCACTCTCAGCAAGTTTGCAGATGACATTAAACTGGGAGGAGTGGTAGATATGCTGGAGGGTACAGATAGGATACAGAGGGACCTAGACAAATTAGAGGATTGGGCCAAAAGAAATCTGATGAGGTTCAACAGGGACAAGTGCAGAGTCCTGCACTTAGGACAGAAGAATCCCATGCACTGCACAGAGACTAGGACGAGCGGCTAGGGCAGGGGTCTGCAGAAAGGACCCTAGGGGGTAGTGGGGGAGAAAACTGGATCAGTCAACAGTGTGTGCTTGTTGCCAAGAAGGCTAACTTTTTTTTTTGGGCTGTATAAGTAGGGGCATTGCCGGCGAGATCGAGGTATTCCATCCCCCCCCCATTGGTGGAGAGAGGCCTGAAGTACTCACTCAGAGCCAGTGATATTTTTTTTTTTTTTAAAAACTTTGACCTTGCGCCTCCCCCAGTCCCCCCATCATTTTGAGGATTGAGCAAAGCCCCGAGCCTTGCCCCCCCCAGCCCCCCAGCCCAGGGGCTGCTCCCCCCCCCCCCCCCCCCCCCCCCCCCCGACGCCCCCCCCCCCCCCCCCCCCCCCCCCCCCCCCCCCCACCCCCCCCCCCCACCCCCACCCCACTCACTCACTCACACTTGGACATGGGCCACTGCCCAGCTGCAGCAGCAGCAGCTGGGGGGCTCTGGGGGCAGCAGCAGAGGGGTGCAGGCAGAGAGCCATGCCCCACCCCCCCCCCCTCCCTCCCTCCCTCGGGCTCTCGCCTCTGGGGCTGCTGCCATGCCTGGCATGCCTCTGCTGGGAGCAGCCGGAGCCCTCAGCCAGGCCAGGCCAGGGGGGGCAGGGGGGGGGGGCAGCACACTAGCACCGCCACCGCCGCGCCACCGCCACCCCCGCCCCCTCCCGCCCAGCGCCTCCTCTCCGCCTGCTCTGGGGCCACCGCCCAAGCAGGCAGGATGCTGGTTCTCCGGTGGGCTCTCGCGTGCTCCTCCCTGCCGCTCCCAGGGGGGCGCCACCCAGGGTGCCAAGTTTATGGGGCCCTATGCAGTATTATTAACATGGTTCCCCTGCAGCACAGTGAGCCAGCAGCAGGGAGGTGGAGGGAGGTGGAGGGACAAGGAAGAAAGAACAACAAGATGTCCGGCCCGCCTCATGGTGGCAGAGAGTCACAGTTCCCTGCAGAGACCCCTGTACCCTCTCCCTCATGCAGAATGGACATGCAGAAGGTACCTAATTAAAAGCACTAAACTTGGGAATAAAAAATGTCAGTCACAGGTTTTTTGATATGCCCTGAAGTTTGTCAGACATTTATTTGCAAAAACTTTGTAGTAAGGGTGAGTCAGCTGTCTTGCTGAATACAACATTAAATATTATGGAATACTTGATGCAACTCTTCTCTGTTTTACATTTTCTTAATCAGTAATTTCTAAGCTGATTTTATATTTTAAATGTACTCATTCCAGATTACTACATATTTAACTCACTGAAACAGACATTATTTTAAATTAATCAGTCACAGAGGTTTAGTGTGTTCATAACAATGTTCATTGCTTTTAGAAAAAGGGAACACTAATGTACTGTGTGTGATCTCCATAACAATACACGTTTATGAAATTTTACCAACTTAAAAAAATATTTTTCAAAAGATTTTAGGCATAACAAAGGATTTTATATCTTACTAAGGAACTGATTTCACTTAAAACTAGTTCATCAGACAGTCAGAAGTAAAGAAAGGGAAACTCTTTGTCCAGCTATCTGGAAGCAAAGGGCTGTTGCTTCCTTCGGAGGGGAGAGAGGAGAAGAGAGGGAGTGAAAGGAGAAATGGATGGACAGAAAGGACAGGAAGACTTTGGAAGTAAGTTTTTTTACTACAGTAATTAAAATTTGTATTTTAGATAAGGGTGGTCTTTTGAAGAATTTCTTTTAAAAAACCCTATGTCTGAAGATCCAAGCATTTAAGGCTAAAGATGATTGTGCATCTAAACATCTGTGCAAGGATTTTTTAGAGATGTGATTTTATAATCTTTACCAACTCAATAATGGAATAGTTTTAAAGCAAATTTTAAACTAAGATCCTGTAGACTGACATGTTCAGAGTAAATATTACAGTCATGCACAACTGTTTTTGTCAGTATGTTCAGAAACTGGCAGTAGATACCTGGGGGTTGGCAAATGCCTGTTAAATGGCTTCATTGCCCCTTGACTGACTCTTTAACAGTTTCAATGTTGTGCTAATAGGTCTGGCAGGCTGGAGGCTTTTTCTCTTTTAAGTACTAGATCCCCTCCCTAGGAAGACTCAGAGCCTGCAGAAAGGGTCAGAACAGGGATAGGAAAACCAGAAGGGTGGACACTAAGACCCAGTGGTGCCCCAAATTTTCTACCCAGCTGCCTAAGGACAGCCCTGGGTGCCCCCAACCACTTGCCACCCTATACGACTGCCTAGTTCGCCTAGTGGTTGCACCGGCCCTGGGAGTACTGTGTCCAGTTTGGGGCCCCACACTACAAGAAGGATGTGGAAAAATTGGAAAGAATCCAGCGGAGGGCAACAAAAATGACTGGAGCACATGACTTATGAGGAGAGGCTGAGGGAACTGGGATTGTTTAGTCCGCAGAAGAGAAGAATGAGGGGGGATTTGATAGCTGCTTTCAACTACCTGAAAGGAGGTTCCAAAGAGGATGGATCTAGACTGTTCTCAGTGGTAGAAGATGACAGAACAAGGAGTAATGGTCTCAAGTTGCAGTGGGGGAGGTTTAGGTTGGATATTAGGAAAAACTTTTTCACTAGGGAGGGTGGTGAAGCACTGGAATGGGTTACCTAGAGAGGTGGAGGAATCTCCTTCCTTAGAGGTTTTTAAGATCAGGCTTGACAAAGCCCTGGATAGGATGATTTATTTGGGGATTTGTCTTGCTTTGAGCAGGGGTTGGACTAAAATGACCTCCAGAGGTCCCTTCCAACCCTGATATTCTGTGATACCATCTTTCTTGCTGCTTTACAATATATGAACCAAATTCTGCTCTGTTATACCTGTGCAAATCTCTGGAGTTCAATCTATATATTAATCAATCCCTTCCACCAAATTGCTCAAATTCCATTAGCATTAATGCAACAGGAATCTCAGTCTACTTAATCTATTTTAAAAAAAAACCCAACAAAGGTAAACTAGGTGTTGATAGCTTCAGCTATAACTGAATCTTTTTATATTAGATTTCCTTTCCCATTTAGCAGTGATCCTACATCCCCGTTCTTGTTTTCCTCTTATCCTTAGGTTGAGCTTTTATCACTGAGTATTATTTCCTTCATCTTTTTTGAGCTGACTTCACCTGCTCCCATTTTCATCTCTACATGTTTTACTGATAACATCTAACTGCATCTATTGCTTCCACTTTTCTCATTTTCTATACATTTCAGTTTTACTATCCAGAATTACAAGCACTCCTTTCATCTACAGTGACCATTAAGAATATAAAAGACGAGGCCGAAGCATTGATATATACTAAACAATTTTGTTATAGAAGACAGTGTAGTAAAATGTTTATAGTAATAATAATTATAGGCCATATGATTTTCTGAACAATGGATGAACATTCACTCTAAACAGCCATTTTGGTTTTAAAGAAAGGATTCATTTTAAATATGTACTGCTTCCCCCCCCCCACACACACACACTTAAATGTTTCTTTGAAGTAGAATATTCAAGTCTGAAGTCAGTTCATATTTAAACAATGGTATGTTTAAAATTTACATCTGAACATACAGGATCTTCACAAATAACATGGAGTAAAAACTCATCTCAATCTGATCATATCGTTGTTGCAGTTGCAACAATGAAGTACATCTGGTTATTATCATTGTATTTGCTGAACACATGGAAGCATATCAAATAGAAAACTTCAGATCACTAGCAATGTAAATATCTCATCTAGTAGTAGGATTGCTAAAATAATTGGAGAGGCCCATAGATATTGTATTGCTGAAGCTGAAATTATCAGTTTTTATACTTCTTGAAGCATAGATATTACAATGCAAAGATTATGTACATTAGCTCCAACAATTCAAGAATCTCCAGGATTAAATACTACCATATTTAAATTGTTCAGATATCAAAAATGGATTGATCAAAAGTAAATAGCACCAAACCAATTAAATAAAAACTACACTATTTACAGTCCCATTCAAAGTATAGCACCAGTAATGATCAAAGTCATACCAAAATACCTATGCTTCTTTATGAATATAATTTTAAAAGAAAGAAAACTGTGACACTAGTAGACCTCATCCCAAGCTCATCCCAAGGACTCTAGGCCTCAAGTGAACACTATCAAATCCATAGCTGGAAACCAGTCTTACACACCAGTGTGTTAGTATTGCTAAAATAAGTATTAGATTTGTAACAATGTGTTTAGACTTTGACACTATAAATCCATTCAGGAAAGAAATATCACCAAGTGTGAAATATTGGTTTGCACCCATGAGGAGGGGTTATCATAACCCATCAAAGAACAAGGATCTTGTTGATTGCTCCCAGGGTGAAGTAACATAAAAGACTTATCAGTACAGGAGCCCGGCTCCAAGCCCCCAGAAGGGGCGAGACCTGGGGTGGAAGGGGCGGGGCTGGAGGTCAGCCAGCCCTTCCATGCTGCCCAGCCTGTGCCACCTGAGGCTCTGACGGCAATTTAAAGCGGGCTGGTACCAGTGGCCAGTTCTTACTGGTACGCCGTACTGGCCCGTACCTGCCAACTTTCACCTCTGATTGCTCCTGGCACACCCATGAAGAGGAGGACATGCAGAAGCACTCATCCCAGCAGCTTGGACTCTCCGGAGATGGGGATAAAAATCCCTGATCAGAAGGAATTAGGGTCTTTTTATGCTGTTTGAACTCTAAGGGGCAAAGATTCACAAACATAAAGAAGAGATCCCCAGTATTAATCTGGGTTATCCCTAAAGGATTTATAGAGTTGGTATATTTCAGAAGCTCTATCACCATCTGAAACCTAAGACTGCAACTCATTTGTGGGCATGTTTACCTCTTTTAACCCTTGTAAATAACTCTCCTGTTTCTATTTCATAGTTAATAAATCTTGAGTTAGCTTACTATCGGCTTGGCTACAAGTGTGGTCTTTGATGTGAGATTTAAGTTGCAAACTGATGTGGGATAAGTGACTGGTCCTTTCGGACTGGGAGTAGCCTGAATATTTTGTAATCTTTGGTGTAAAGTGATCATCTATCATAGAGTCAAGTTTGCCTGGGTGGCAAGATAGATCCAAATGCCCAAGAAGACAGTCTGTGACTCCACGTTAAGGTCTGTATAGTGCCTGAGTTCACACTTGTTACTTTGGAGTTTGTGCCCTGCCTTCTTAACAATCTGCCATGAGGTTGGTATTCTTGCTTGTGAGCCACTCCAGACAGTGCGACATTTGTCATAGTCTTGGCAGGATTCACATGCCACAGGGCAATTGGATTTATAGTTCATAACCCAGCACTGTTAAAAGTTTAATCTTGATGTTTATAGAGTTTTTAAGGGTTAAAGAATATACATGAGTGAACCACAGCCCTATGATGGCCAGGATTCAAAAGACTTTCAACGGTGATGCAAAGAGAAGAGAATATTCTTTTAAAGGAAAGCCCCAGATCAGGAAGTGAGAGCTTCGTTCATAAATTTTGACCAGGTGTCCAAGGATGCTGCTGTCCCAGACACTGCAGGGGAACTGGCTTGACTGCAGTACTTGGCAGACCAGGAAGAATGTAAGCAGAAGAGAATGATGGCATAGCTGCAGATCAGGGAGACTGAAGGAACCCAAGCAATGGTCACTGAAGCCAAGCCAATGAACAGGTTAAGGAGAAAGCCCACTGAAGACTCATGGAACAAGTAGAAGCTGAGGAAAGGGTAGACCAGAAACAAACGGAAGCTTAAAGTATTGGAACAGCAAAAGGAGTTTCCTCAGCCAGTGAGTACATGCCCCAGAGCACCAGGGAGTGGGAGAAAGTCTGCCCAGTTTATAAAGAGACTGACTATATAGAAGAGTTCCTGTCCATCTTTGAGAGACTTTGGGGGATCCATATGATCCCAGAGGATAATTAGATGCCTATCCTCTTGAGTAGATCAACTGGGGAAGCAAGACAAGTTTTTAATGATATGGAGGAAGGTAATGCTATGGTATATAAGAAATTTAAAGAAAATGTATTGAAAAGGTTTCAATACACTCTATGGACTGAAATATAGAAATCTTAAAGTGTTTGACAACAATATCACCCATGTTGAATATGTGCACAAAATGTGTAATTTTTTATAAGAAAATGGATAATGGGGACAGGAGCTGAAGGTGATTATGAAAAATTGTTTGTTCTGACTGCTCAGGAGCAATTATTATGGGTATTTACAGATGAGGTGAAGGCAGTTATCTGTGACAAAAGAAACCTTCCCCAGTTTTAGAGGCTGCAGAAATTGCGGATGAATATTTTGAATCAAAGTCCCATGTGGGGGAAGGTACAAATCCCAGGGGAAGGAAAATCCACCCATCACCCCAGTTAATAGGGAGAAGGGGATTGGAAATAAACCTAACCCCAACTTTGACAAGAAACCCTAGGGGTTCCCTCAGAGAAGGCATGTAGTCTTCCATCACTGTGGGGCTCCCAGCCATATAAAAAATAAGTGGTCCACAATCCACAACCCCCAATGAGAGTGGCCCCAGAAGCAGCAGTAGAGAAGGTGCAGGACCCAGTTAACTATGTTAGGGCTAAGTCTTGTGAAGGCAGTGAAGAATTTATTAAGGATGCTAAAATAAATGGCATAAATTGTAAGGGCTGAAGGAACACAGCATTCCAAGTCACTTTGGTCAAGGGAAGTTTTGTAAGGGAAGAAGACAAACTTCCTGGTAAAAGTGTAAAATAAATTAGCTTTTGCTGAATTCTCTATAACTGTACTTCTGGCTAAGGTTCTCCTCGAGTGGGAGGATTTTAAGGGTGATGTTATTGTGGGCATTAGAATATGGATTTTAGTAGGTAATAACATTTTAGTTATGTCTAAGAAGGTTAATGTTATAACTAGGAGCCAGAAAGAGTATGGCTCTGCCCTTAGTCCTTGGTCAGCTGAGAGTAGCAGTTTGTCTTCAGAGTAGGGGGTTGAAAATTCCACTGCTTTGCCAGAGCCTGCTCAAAACTTAGAGAGACTCAAAAGGAGTTCATTAAGGCTCAACAGGCTGATCTTTTCCCTAGACCAAATGAGGGTTTCAGCTCAGAATAAATACCACAGCTGGACAAGGGAAGGGTAGATTTTTTTTCTTGAAAGGGGTTTGTTTTATAGAGGCTCCTTGTTGAGGTGTGCAAACAAGTGATTGTGCCTAGCTTCTTAGCAGTCTGCCTTGAGGTTGGTTTGTGAGCCACTCCAGACAGTGTGACAATAACATTTCAAGGATGCTTACAAGGAAATACTGATGATAACACCCATCATCACAAGGAACACTTGAGTAGCTGGAATGTAGAGGTGCAAAACTGGAAAGCCGATGACACTATGAAAGCTATTATATACACAGAAAACAGTTGTTCAGCCATTTTAAAATTAAGAAATATTAGAAACTAGACCTGGGTGAAAATTCTTGGAGAAAATTTTTTTTCACTACAAGATTCAGCTCAACAAAAATTTCATTTTGACATTTTCAAAACCAAAACTTTTGCTTTGTTATTCAAAATTACTTTTTGTTAGGACTGTCAAGCAATTTTAAAAAATAATCACAATTAATCACAGTTAATACTAGAATACAATTTATTTAAATACTTTTGGATATTTTCTACATTTTCAAATATATTGATTTCAATTACAACACAGACTACAACATGTACAGTGTTTATATTATTATTACAAATATTTGCCCTGTAAAGATACAAAATAAACCATATTTTTCAATTCACCTCATACAAGTACACTACTTTATTTCAATATCTTTACCGTGAAAGTGCAATTTACAAAGGTAGGGTTGTTTTTTTTTTTGTTACATAACTGCACTCAAAAACAAAACAATATAAAAACTTTATAGCTTACAAGTCCACACAGGCCTACTTCTTGTTCAGCCAATCATTCAGACAAACAAGTTTGTTTACTTTTAGGGGAAATAATGCCGCCCACTTATTATTTACAATGTCACGTGAAAGTTAGAACAGAGAACTAAACATCTAATTTGAACCAAAACTAAATGTTTCATTTTTTACTTTAACCCTTTTTAAAAAAAAAAAAAAATACTTCAGTACATTTTGATTCAAAAAGTAGGGCTCTCGATTAATCACAGTTAACTCCTGATTAACTCAAAAAAATCAATCGCAATTAAAAAATTATTTGTGATTAATCACACTTTTAATCACGCTGTTAAACAACAGAATACCAATTTAGATTTATTAGATATTTTTGGATGTTTTTCTACATTTTCTACATCTTTTTTCAACTATCAGCCCACAAAAAGTTTTGAAATGTTTTCATTTTGACAACAATTTTTGATACATCCAGGGAACCAAAAAAATCAGTTATTCACACAACTCTATTAGATACATGACCTCCAGTGTAAAAACAAAATCAAGGTTCATTATGATATCTTCCTTTATATACTATGAAAAGACAAATGTATAAAGTAAAACAAATCTGGATAACAAACAAGTAATTTGCACAATGCATAATGAATATTATAGCATTATCATGCTATATTTAAGGTTTAGATGAACATCCCAGTCTCTGTCATTTACATGGCTTAATTTCTCTAACAAGTTTATTTTTGGGTTAATGTTGGAGAGAAGCTAGGGAGAGAGGAAGTATACCATTATGTCACTTATGATTTTACAGGAGAGTGTGAAAAAATACATCTTTACCCTAAATTTTGATTGAAATCATTATAATTCAAAGAGATACTGAACCAATTTTCTGCAAATGTTAACTGTTTTACTTCCTCAGTGGAAATTATAAAATAAGAACATTTTGAAGTTCTTAGGTCTTTGCAATCACTAAAGCTTAAATTTTCAATTTGGCAATTTTGCACAGTGAATTTGAATTTTCTATATAGTTTTTGCTTGTCTGACATGTATTATTTAAGGACTCACTTGTTATGGGTGGATCAGTTAAAGACATCCAATATCTGCTGAAGTCAGAACAAGTCTTTCAGGCTGTTTATGATGTCTGAGTTAAGGTGCCTTAATTAATTTGCCACAGTTCAGGATTTATCAAGTTAGGAGTGCACTCTGAGAAGTACCGAGTTTTAATTTTCCTACCATATTTTATTTATATTTATACATAAATACTAAGTATAGCCGTTTTTTTTAAAAAAATGGGAAATTAAACAAATGTTAATGCTAGTTTTTGCATTAAAGGGTCAAATCTTCTCATTTATCCTGGTGTATATCTGAAGTAAACCCAATTACTTGACTGGGTTTACCCTATATTCATTATGAAGTAACTGAGAACATTATTCCTACATGAAAACCAGTTCTAAAACCCTCAGTGCAGAAAAATCTGACTGAAGGAGAATGATGTAGTGACAGAAAACAGCAACAGGAAATCTACAGGGAACCAGCATCACCCGAAGTGGCCAGAGAGGTAAACGTGACCAAAGCAAATGAGGAAGGAGTGTTTTGATCCCTGAGCTGCTTGCATGGTAGGAATGAAATCTGCCCTCCCAAAATGCCTTCCTCCATTTTCATTCTGAGTATCACTTTTCCTCCTTCAGAATTATATCCCTGACAAGGTGTGCCCTGCTCTATCCTTTGCCTGTTGGGGTGTTACTGCCTCAGTGGAGTTGTAGCAGAGAGGAATTCGTTCCAATTTCTCTAATGCAACCAAAACAAAAACAAAACAAAACCTTGTCTGGCCCAAATATCACCTACATGCATTGTTGAAAGTGGTATTTATTTGGGTTTAAACTTGTTTTGTTTTGGGAATTTTAGGAATGGTGTAATTTCTCTAAAATACGTCAGTCCAGGATTACGCCTCATGCTGAAAATTTGATTTTTCTCTCTTAATCAACCATCTGAATTTTTCAAGGAACATTTAAAAAGGGAATTTTTACTCTGTATGCCAGAACTTCCAATGTGTGGGCAATATGATTTTAGTTATGATAATTTAGCGGAATGGTTGGAGGCAGTTTGAACTTACTCATTTGGGAATTCTGTAACTCCATAAAGGAAATACTATCACAGTCTCTTCCATCAATACACTTACTCTAGCAAGGCCATTTCAAGGACAAAATCTAATTATAATTTTGACATAGTTTTACCTTCAAAAACTAAACATGAAAGTAATAATATAATATGCCTCACTTCCCCTATCTATTTTCTCTCTTTTAATTTTCCAATTTTAATGAAGTAAGGCACTTCAGGAGATGATCTTCTCTATATAAAAATAGACTTGAACGCTTTACTCTTCAAATATGGCCTTTTAATTAAAATATATCGGATTGTTAAAAAATAAATGTGATTTCAACAGCTGAGAACTCTGAAAAATAACTCAATTAATTTTAAAAGGCTACAAAGAGAAAAGTAATGGTAAAGATGGTCGGAATTAAGGATGGGCAATTTTACTCTCAAAGGGAAGTTAATACTGAATGCAAAGTGAGTGTAAAACACCACCATTCTACTTCATTAGTATTTTATAGTTAATTTTGTGCTTGTATAAGTGACTACAAGAGATGAAGAGCAAGAAGGAATCAGGCCCAGAGTATTTTATTCAAAAATCTTTAATTTTTACCAGATTGCCAGATCTGTTTCCACTCCAAAATATGCCATTTATATTTATACACCTCTACCCCTATAGAACATGACCCAATAGAACGTGGGTTCACATACAACACGGTAAAGCTCTGACACGCTGCTCTGAGCAGTGTGTTAGGGGTCTCAGGCCAGGTCGGGGCTGAGGGGTTTGATAAGGGGCAGAGGGTCTCGGGGTGGTCAGGGGCTTCCCCCCAGACCCTGGGGGGCAGGAGCTGTGGGGGGCACTTTTGGGGACCCCGCAGTCTCAGAGTGGCCCGGGGGATTAGCGGGGGGCCGGGAGCAGTCTGCTATGCTTCCCTCGCCCCGGCCCCAGCCGTGTTGCTCGGGGGAGGGGGTTGGGGGAAGGGATCCCCCCCGGCACTCACCAGCTGTGGCGGAAGCGGAGCAGCCCAGCCCCAACCCGCTCCACTCCGCCAGCTCTCAGCCACAGTCAGGGCCACCCAGAGGATTCCGGGGGCCCGGGGTCTTCGGCGGCTCGGGGCCCTTCCGTTCCGGGACCCGCCGCCAAAGTGCCCCGAAGACCCGCGGCGGGGACCCCCCCGCCGCTGAATTACTGCCGAAGCGGGACCAGCCGCCAAAGTGCAGCCCGGTCTTCTGCGGTAATTCGGCGGCGGGGGGCCCCCACCGCGGGTCTTCGGGGCACTTCGGCAGCGGGTCCCGGAAGGGAAGGGCCCCCCACCGCCGAATTACTGCTGAAGACCAGGCTGAACTTCGGCGGCGGGTCCCGCTCCGTCTTCAGCGGTAATTCGCCAGCGGGGGGTCCTTCCGCCCCAGAGCGGAAGGACCCCCCGCCGGCGAAGACCGGGAGCAAAGAAGCTCCTGGGCCCAGCCCCGCAAGAGTTTTCCGGGCCCCCCGGAGCGAGTGAGGGACCCCGCTCCAGGGGCCCCAAAAAACTCCAGGGGCCGGGCAAGGAAAGCGGAGCAGGCTGGGGCCACGTTGCTCCGCTTCCCGATGCAGGTGAGTGCGGGGAGGCATCCTTTCCCCAACCTCTCTGCACTCACTGACAGCGGGAAGTGGAGCGCCGTGGCTGGGAGCTGGCAGGGTGGAGCAGACTGGGGCCAGGCTGCTCCGCTTCCCACCGCTGCCGGTGAGTGCCTGTTAGGGGGCAGGGAGGGGTGCATAGGAGTCGGAGCAATCAGGGGACAGGGTGGTTGGGTAGGGGGTGGGCTCCTGGGGGTGAATAGGGATGGGGGTCTCTGAAAGGGGAGGTCAGAAAACAAGGAACGGGGAGGGGGGAAGCAAGTTTGATATAATGCCGTCTCACCTATAACGCGGTGAGATTTTTTTGTCTCCGGAGGACCGCGTTATATCGGGGTAGAGGTGTATTAACAAACAATAAATTTACAATATTTAAACTTTAAGTTTAAAAAACTCATTTCTGCTTCTCTCCCTCATCCCATACGCAATTGAGTGGGTTGTTGCAGGACCCAGAGAGTAGAAAGAGCAGAAAGGAAATGGCACAGAAGTCCGAAGGAGGGGGTGGATAGGAACAAAGGGAGAGATGGAGGAAAGCGGAGTTGAACAACAACACAGGGGATAGTGGAATAAGAATCAGGGTGAGGCAGATAAAAGTAGAGGAGGGAGACAGGTACCACCAGACCCACTCCTCTACAGAACCTGGAACTGAACCAAGTTGTGATCATTCTCTACACTCCTTTGTGGTCAGCAAATAGCTGTAAAATACACTGGCAAAATGTGTCTCTCCATTCTGCTTCTAATTTGTGGTCCGCATGGGGGATAACAGCTCACTACTGCTACCAGTTGCTTTATTAGCTTTATTAGATTTTTTCCACTTATGTGATAATGTTATTAAAGATTGTATCATAATGCATGTGCAAAGAGTGCTGAATTAAAGTTGCACAGGCTCCTGTAACCCTGGCATTTCCTATATCTGAGTGCTTGACTTTGCAACTTTAATGTTCCTTTAACATATTGATGTACTGTAATTATATTACATAAACTGGAGAAGCATCCACACAGTGTGCCACGCACTTTTCAATTCACATGAAGATACAATCCCCTTCCCCAAAGACTATATAATCTAAACAGGGTATGACAATCTCTCTCCACAGTTCAGCCCTCATCTTTCTCACACACCAAAATTACAGCCTCACATGAATGAATGAATGAACTAGTATCCCTCGTATCCCTCGTGCTCCACTCTCCACACAATTAGTAATTCATCACTGAGTAACCAAAGTAAATAGGCATGCAGATGAAGTAGTCCTCTATGGTCTTGTAAATACAGGAGGGATTTAAGTGAGTCAATAGCAGCTCTGAAAACCAATTCAGGAAAAGAATTCACTTGTGAGAGCGGCATGAAAAAAAGAATGAAGATATTTTGCCATGACAAATGGTCAACAAGGCTGATGTAATTGGCAGAGCCCTTTGGAGACTTTTTTAAAAAATTGGTGTCACATTAGCTATCCTCTAGTCATTTGGTACAGAAGCTGATTTAAATGAGAAGTTACATATCACAGTTCATAGTTCTTCAAATTCATATTTGAGTTCCTTCAGAACTCTTAGGTGAATAGCATCTGGTCCTGGTGACTTATTGCTGTTTAATTCATCAATTTGTTCCAAAACCTCCTCTAATGACACCTCGATCTGGGACAGTTCCTCACAATTGTCACCTACAAAGAATGGCTCACTTTTGGGAATCTCCCTCACATCCTCAGCCTTTATCACATTCTCCCCAAAGGCCTCATCTTCCTTGGGTGCTCCTTTAGCATCTCGATCATCTGGTGGTCCCACTGGTTGTTTAGCAGGCTTCCTGCTTCTGAGGTACTTTAAAAAAAAATGCTGTTACTTTTTTGAGTCTTTGGCTAGCGGTTCTTCGAATTATTTTTTGGCCTTCCTAATTATATTTTTACACCTCACTTGCCAGAGTTTATGCTCTTTTCTATTTTCCTCAATAGCATTTAACTTCCACTTTTAAAAGGATGTTTGCTTGTTTGTTGCCTCTAACTGCTTCTTTTACTTTGTTGTTTAGCAACGATGGCACTCTTCTTTGGTCATCTTACTATGTTTTTTTAATTCGGAGTATAAATCACTGGCAGCAGCTTATAGGGTATATGTAGCAGTGAAAAGCAGGCAGCAACCACACTGCAGAGTGTAGCTACACAGATCAGTGAAAGGCTTTTGCAAGTGGGGAGATGCCAGGGCCTTTCCCTGCTGTCTCTTCCCTGCCAGTCTTTCCTGTGATGGGGAAAGGCTTCAGTAGCCGTTCCCCTGTGCTGGAGTTTTTCCTTGCAGCAAGGAAAGGCTCCAGCAGTGAGACACTACACTGCTAAAAACAACAGTGTAGATGAGGGAGGTGCTGCTTGGGCAGGTAGAGAGGTGTGCAGGACACACACCCAGAGGGTGCAGATGTGTTTTTACTCCACTCATCTAAGCAGTGCCTCACCATCCACACTATTTATACCTGTGCTAGGGGTGTGTAGTGTATGTACGCTACACACTGCCATAAGGAGTGTGCAGTGTAGATGTACTCGAAGGGATCCATGGGTCAGGACCATCACCAGAGTGTGCTATGTTCTACCTTAGGGACCAGGAAGCATTAGCAGGGTAGGGAGCCAGGCATGCCATCAATAGTTTTGAAAAGAGAACCTTTGTTTTGTCTGGGTTCTTTATTAGGGTTGGGCCCTAATTCACCACTGCCTGAAGCATCAAACAACAATGCTCTGTATTCTGTGACTCTTAATGGGGGAATAACAAAGCACAAGCGGCCAAAATAGCCAGCAGCACTGCGGGTCTTAGCACTCTCAAGATACCACTTGGCACTTACCTAACACAGCTCACCATTAGGTCTTGAGGCACTTTACAAACCAAGGAAATTCATTATCTGTATTAATACAGATAATCTCCCTGCATCTCACTTTCTTTACGAAATTTACCCATTATCATCAAGTTATCCAGTGTGAGAGCTAAAATTAGATATCATGTCTCTCTATTCCTGAGACCACTGGATCACATTTCTACATATCTACTAACTGAACAAACTTGCTGTCATAAGTTACTGCTTAATTAGAAGTCACAGTTGCCCCAGAGTTGAGTTATAAACCACCACATGGAAGAATTTAGATTCCTTGTTTCACTAAATTGACAAATGAAACACAATCTACAAAGGTTAAAAAAAAAAAAAAAACCTAATCCCAAACAGTAGTTATAGAAAGGACACATTGAAAGGGATTGAACTCCGTTCATGTGGAATTATACACTATTGGTTAGATGTATAGTAAAATACCAGTTAAGTTCTGTCACCTCATTAAACAAACAATGACATTACTGTTCCTTAAGTGCTACAGGGAAGTGCAACTAGGCTACTAATATGATCGTTTTAACTCTCTTCCTAGCTTCTAACCAGTTGTCTTAAATGCATATCGCCTACAGCAGTATAAATAAGATGTATGCTCTTATTTACCAAAATACCAAAAGCTGATGTTATGTGGATAACATTATAATACATTGCTAGCGATTCTCCGCTCCTAAACACAGCACAGATGATAGCACACACAGCATAACAAGCAGCTAAAGGCAAGAGATAGAAGTGGGGAATGAAAAGGCAGATTATGCTAATAGGAGCTCAATATTAAGCTGATGTAAATCAGGAGAACTCCACCAGCTGAGGGTCTAGCCCTAAATTTTGACTGAAAGAACAAATCATTAGTACAACTTTTGGGGAAAGACTGGTGAGAAATAGATATTGAGTGAATTATTTAATAGGCAATTGAGTACCATCCTCAGAAGAAATATTGGGAGGGCAAATCTCATGGCCTTTTTGTTTTGTTTTCACTAAAGACACCACTAAATTGTCTTGTAGACAAAAAGAGAGAAGGACAGGATGAAAAGAGCAAAGGAGAGAGAAAATTGGACATACTGGACCAGATTCTGATTGTATTTATACAGAGAAGAGGACAGATTTAAAACATTGCAAATGAGATCTGAATTTTCTCCAATGAAAAGAAAACAGGATAAGAGAATAAGGCTGTGTCTACACTACGGGGGTAAGTCAACCTAAGTTACACAACTCCAGTTATGTGAATAATGCAGCTGGAGTCAACGTACCTTAGGTCGACTTACTGTGGTGTCTACACCACGCCGGGTCAACAGAAGACGCTCTCCCATTGACTTACCTTATGCTTCTCATTCCCATGAGTACTGCAGTTGACGGGGGAGCAATCTGCAGTCAATTTAGCAGGTCTTCACTAGACCCATTAAACTGATTGCCTGTGCATCGATCACAGCAGTGTTGATTCCCGGTAAATGTAGACATTCCCTAAGAATATAGACAAAGTAAGTGCAATGGAAAAGAGAGAGAGTCTGTGCGCAAATGTGTAGGCAAGATCTATGGAATCCTCTCACTCAACCATACACAGTGAGTGGAGCTCACTGGCTGCAGCAAAGAGTAAATGAGTCTTAAAGGGTGTGGCACCACATGCACTCCTGCTACATGCCTGAGAACTTCATGAAGCACAGTGCCTCCTGGAGATTCCATTGGGGCAGTGGGGCTCTGCATTGCCCCCAGCCTGGGACACTGCTTAAAGGGAAAGGAGAATGGAAACATGATTATGGAAATATGAAGTTATGACTTTTTTTTTTATTTAGAAAACCCACAAAGTGGGGCCAGAGCAAGTGGAAGAGGAAAGAAATATCTATGTTATTCTAACAGATGGCACAGGGAGTGCATCACCTATGTGTATGGAGCAGGCCTGGCAGAGACACTATGCCTCCTGAGGCTAATCCCTTCTGGTAGTCTCCCAAAATGGTGCAGCTCCCCAAGGCTCCCTACACTGTTCTTATGCCAATTACAATCTATCCCTTAATATGCAAATTACAATCTGTGTAGAAAGAACAGTCCTTTGTATTCCCCATCGTTTTATTGGAGGAAAGAGGTTTATTTGCTCTTGATAGTATGCGGTAGAAAAGAAGATTCATAATTATTAATGTTCTCCTATGACTTTGTCAGTAAAATAGTCTCCTTAATATCACATTTCTGAACACAGTACTTGAAAAGTGTAATAAAAACTCAGCTCTCACAAATCTTTCTTCCATTAAGAAAAGCCATTTTACAAACATTTTTCTACCTTTAGTGATTATATCTTTTGTGACACTATCTTATTGGCAATGTATCCACCCCTTAAACATTATTGCATTATCGAGTCACACTCAGTGGTCTTGTTTTTTATTTATCTCATATCAAGGGAACAAAACATATCATTGGTGCTAGAAAAAAGAAACATAAATCCCATTTTATTACCTCAACAAAGATGGGCATATGACCATTTAATCTTTTCCAAACTTTTTGAAATGCAGAATTCTAAGAAAACTTCTATGGGCTGAATGTGAATTTCAGTGGAACTGGACACCTCACATACTGCTCTTGTTGGAGTTTTCTGCATTTCTGATAACATAGTCGTTTCAGTGTGACATTCTATCTCCACAGTATAGTCTGCCAATTCCATGATTTGGGAATTATGCAAAAGTTAAATTCACACAGCATTTCAAGTTTCACTATACTTCAGATACCAGTGTGAATCAACACCAGCCTTATAAGTGTGGATATTTGAACTGCCAGTTAGATAGTGATTAATTAAAGACCCAGGAAATTGATTTAAAAAAAACAACTTCAGTAAAACATTAATTTAAAAAAAAAATCTATTCCAGTTGCTTCTCACTTATCTAAGATATTTGGGTTTTGCCAGCCATTAAAAAGCAGCAGAAACTTGTAGGAAAGTTTATGGAGTTATGGGGTCTTACAAGGTTCCTCTTCATTTTCCGATGGCAGACAAGTAAGACCAGCTCAGGCTTTCAAGCATCATGCTGAAAAGAAGAATGTTCCTTGATTGTGGTTCAGATAAGCTTACCCCCACCTTCACTTCTGCTCTTATTCTCCCTTATACTCCCCTCTTGTTCCCTATCCTTTCCCATTCCTGTGCCTTACCGGTCCCTTTGTCTCCTACTTCCCATTTGCTTTCATGCTGCCCTCTATGTCTGGAACAGTTTCCAGTTGCTTGCCTATGAAAAATCCTTCAAACCCTTCTTAAATCCCCATCTCTTAAAGTAATGCCTCTGACCAGTTTAACAATAACCCCCTCACCATCCTTTACCTGAACTGTTGCTTAGTGTTTGGTCCTGCATTTGCATCCCCTTACCTGGATAGTAAATTCTATATGGTACGCAATCTATCTTTATGCTATCCATGATAATAAAGCATCAAGTAAATTTCCAGAGCTGTACAAATTATTTTTATTACATGTATTTTTAACAACTACTACTACTTCTGGGTCTAACAAGAGTATCTTCCTCTGTTAGCCATCTCTTAAGAGAAGGAGCCTGGTTACCTAAGTGCACTTCCTCAAGTTACAATTCAAGCAGAAACTCCTTATTAGCCTGGTTTACAACACAAGGAAATTCACTGCACTTTCACACCATGGGGTGCTAGGACTCCATGGTGTGGTCTAGTCGGGAAGCCAACAACTCATGTCTCTATTTGGCTTGCTGAAGTACAGAGCAAATACCACCTATTCATCCCCATGAATCAGACTCTGCAACCTTAATTATACACTATATTTACAATGAAAGTTCCTACAATTCTATGAATATGATCATCAAACGCAGGTAAGATTAAGAATTTATAATATGATTTTTGTCGTGAGTGCATCAGAAAATATCACTGATAAGTCAAAGAATCAAGTAGCCAATTTTGAGGTTGGCAACAAAAAACATAACTCCCCACCCAAAAACACAAAATGACCTTGATCATAGCAGAGTTCAATTTCGAAAGGTTCAGCACAGTATAGCTATGGCTTTATATCAGCCCAGTGTGATGACTGCATGGAAACTGCGCTTCATGCACATTTTAGAGACAGACGATATGAAAAGTAACAAACAGTTTTGTTACGGATAGAGTTTACAGTAATGAAATCACATAGCAGATCCTGAATAGATACTCTGAGATCAGTAGGTTTCTATTGAGAATCAGTTCTTATTTGGAAAGTAGTATAAACAATGTTATCTGCTATGAAGCTATCATCAGAGGTCAACTCATTCCAGCATGATTTGAAGGTAGACAACAGAAACCAAGTATTAGTAATTTTTAGAAATTTCATTTATCACCTCACCTATGTGACAGATGCATTGTAAAAGCTACAACCAGGTCCACATTCCAAATGCATAAAAATAAAAGGATCAGTGATTTGGCAAACTTTTTAAAAAATCTGAAAAGCAGCAGAAATTAGGTCCCTTTGCCAAAGTTTACAGATTTGAAATCAGCCTAGTGTACTCATCTATTTATTTTATGATACAGGCACAATGATCACTTTTTAACAAAATCTGAAATATTCCCTCCAGATACCCGAATATGAACTTTCAGATGTAAAATTTGGTAGAAGTCACTAAATGACAATGCAGATAACAGTGGGGGGGAAATGTTTCGATTCTGGCCAAATGTCCTGTTTTTGGCAGGAAACTCCAGCTTTTGGGGGTCAGCCTCCCACCTGCTGTATGGCAAGAAAATGTCCCTGGAAAGCTCTCCTCTGGTGTTCTACCTCCCCTCCATCTGACACAGGATAAAACAGAATGGATTCAACACTTGTAATAGCATGTTACTGCTTTTGCTTTACAGCACCCCACCAAGGTATCTGAGCGTGGGTTCTTTCTTCCTATGCTTGGCCCTGACAGAAGTCTTGTATAGCCAGTGTTTTTTAGGTTCCCCACCCCTTCATTCTGTTAACCATCACTTTTTTTCTCCTTTCATGTACAATCTTCCCTTTAAACATCTCAGACGTGGTTTAATCTGTGGCAATCGGTGTTTGCCACCATACCACCAGCATAATTTCTTTTTGTGTTTTTCAAGTAAAGAGCTTCCAACGAGCTCACCAAGAACACACACATAGACTACACCTGACTTCTCCCTTATATATTCTGGAGAATATGATTATTTCCCAGGTTTCCAATAGACATAAGCCAAAAATGTTAAAGTGCTGCTAAATAATACATACAATATTAAGAGGCAAAGTAAAGTAGCAAATCAAGCCATTTTATCTTTAACAAGCACTTATAAAAATTTCATAACAAAGTGTACCCCAAATGTTCCACCATGGTCACATGAAGAATATACATATAGTCATTTTTGGTTGATGGGTGTGAAATATCAACTATATAAGAAATGCATCTAGAATAGTCTTCAATCCTGCAATAGGAGACAGTATACACTTAGGCCTGGCCTACACTACGCGTTTAAACCAGTTTTAGGAGCATTAAACCGATTTAACGCCACACCCGTCCACACTAAGAGGCCCTTTATATCGGTATAAAGGGCTCTTTAAACCGGTTTCTGTACTCCTCCCTAACGAGAGGAGTAGCGCTAATATCAGTATTACCATATCGGATTAGGGTTAGTGTGGCCGCATATCGACGGTATTGGCCTCCGGGCGGTATCCCACAGTGCACCACTGACCGCTCTGGACAGCAATCTGAACTCGGATGCAGTGGCCAGGTAGACAGGAAAAGCCCGGCGAACTTTTGAATATTTCCTGTTTGCCCAGCGTGGAGCTCCGATCAGCACGTGTGGTGTTGCAGTTAAAAATCAAAATAAAGAAAGAGCTCCCTCATGGACCATGCGGACGTGATCGCTGTAAGGGCAGGCAAATCTGTTCTATCAGCGCTCCGTTACAGAAGACGAATTAAAAAACATTTTTAAAAAATCTCCAGACAGACGCCATAGCAGGGACTCAGCGCACTGCTGCGTGACAAGCGTAACGGAAAGCCAAGGAATCAAATGGACGCTCATGGACTGGAGGACTCAAGCTATCCCACAGTTCCTGCAGTCTCTCTGAAAAGCATTTGCATTCTTGGCTGAGCTCCAAATGCTTCTAGGGTCAAACACAGTGTCCGCGGTGGGTCAGGGCATAGCTCAGCAATTTACACCCCACCCACCCACCCCCAGAAGTGAAAGGGAAAACAATCCTCTCTTGACTCTTTTACATGTCACCCTATCTTTACTGAATGCTGCAGATAGACGCGATGCTGCAGCACTCAACACCAACATCCTTGCACCCCCTTCCAAGGGTGGCTGATGGTGCAAAACAACTGGTACCCATCCTCATCATCAGCCTATTGGCACATGGGGCAGTGCAAAAGGGCTGGTAACCATGCTGACTAGCATCCGTCAGGTCGATCAAGGGCGCCTGGCCCTAATTTTTCCTGGTAGATGGTACAGTATGGCTGATAACCATCTCTGCTGTCATGCAAAAGCAAAAGCATGCTTGTGTGTAGCGCTGCTGAATCGCCTCTGTGAGAGGCATCTAGTACACATACGGTGACAGTCACAAAAGGCAAAACAGGCTCCATGATTGCCATGCTATGGCATCTGCCAGGGCAATCCAGGGAAAAAAGGCGCGAAATGCTTGTCTGCCATTGCTTTCCCAGAGGAAGGAGTGACTGACGACATTTACCCAGAACCACCTGCGACAATGATTTTTGCCCCATCAGGCACTGGGATCTCAACCCGGAAATTCCAAGGGGCGGGGTAGGCTGCGGGAACTATGGGATAGCTACGGAATAGCTACCCACAGTGCAACGCTCCAGAAATTGACGCTAGCCTCGGACCGTGGACGCACACCACCGATTTAATGTGTTTAGTGTGGCCGCGCGCACTCGATTTTATACAATCTGTTTTGCTAAACCGGTTTATGTAAATTCGGAATAATCCCGTAGTGTAGACGTACCCTTAGATATTACTCAAAGTGGAGCAGATGTCCTTTGCAATTCTACATGCTATTATGTCCCTATAGCCCAGGTACATTTCACAGGCACTCAAACACCTGGAAAACATAGCAAAGGTATCATGCATAATTATATCTTAGTTATGACTGTTAAAAGAAAAGACCTCTAATAATTAATTCAAATGACTGAGTCACTCTTTAGTCGAAAATATAAACCACATTATGCAGAAGCTAGCAACATTTATATGTTTAATTATTAACATTAAATATAATATTTATAAAATTCTGAGAAGTTCAGTTAATTAAACCTCCCCCCCCTACACACACACACACCAGAATGATAACTGACCATGATGGAAGATTGTTCATTAAAAGTGAACTACCAATGTGAAATCTACAGGTCTGCATATGTCAGTTTGCAGGTAGAGAAGGCAATTTTGCCCTTCACTGCCACAATGGATACTGCAGAGATTATATATCCATTACTAATAACAAGTAACAGAGTGAAAAGAAATACTTTAATATCTTCCATCTAGCATAATGTTGGGTTATGCTGCATTGCACTTTGCGCCTTTACAAGTTTGCACTGTACAATAATTCTACAGAACATGATTTTACAAGATGAAAGACATGCAGCCATGTATAATGTGATCCTGCCAGTAGGTGCTCAGGGTTCTCACTGTGGTTTGTAGAAAAGTACTGTAATTGATAAAGTACCTTGCTTTGTTTTGTTTTTTGTTTAAGTATTTTAGTCATATTTTACTATCTTTCCATCAATTTTAATATTTAACATTACACAATGCTGTTGTGAGTGCTGAGAAAAAAACACAGCACTTTTTTAAGGGCTAATGTAAGTATCAAAACGCAGGATGCTGAGTAGCTTTTTGACTGGATATCAAGATAACTATTTTACATATGCATAGATTTTCCTCACCGCTTTATGAGAAAAAAGTGACCATTTCAATAAGCAGCATAATGCATTCTTTATATATGCAAGATGCTTTCAGATAGTGAAAGTCTAAATCAGAATCCAGCCTTACAGAACATACTGCATGTACATCTTTGAACAGGCCTGCTTCCCCCACTAGTACTGAACTGATCGTAACAAAATCTGGTATCCTGACATGAGTGTCACAGAGACAAGGTGGGTGAGGTAATTATCTTTAATTGGATTTACAGCAACAGTGCATGCATCAGTATCACAACATTTAAGGTGACAAAATGTTTAGAATATTCATTCGGCTTGCAGATAAAAATAAGTGCTAGCTTTCATTGCCAGTAGCTGAACAACAAACATCTTCCCATGTGCTGATGAAGCAGTCAACAAGAGTGGGTTCTGGTAGGATATATGTGGTCACAGGTCATAATGGAAATGATTGGCCAAAACACCCTTCTTAAGCAAAGCCAAAGAAAAATGTACTACTATATTCAAAACTGACTGCCTGTAATACATCATTAGTGTCCTATGAAAATGGATAATAATTATTTGTACTACTGTAGCACCCAGGAGCCTGTTCTGCCAGGCACTGTATAAAACAGAGAACAAAAGGATGGTCCCTGCCCCAAAGAGCTTACACAACCTAAGTACCAAGACAAGAAACAACAGAAAGACACAGACCCACCAAAAGGGGAGTACAAGGAAACAATGAGACAATCTGGTCAGCATGATAAACTGCAGACTCAGCACACCAATAGCCTTTACTATCCTAATCCTAAAACACAGACATTACAGACACCTTCCTATTACTCAGAATGAACAAATTCCTGTTCACACTCACTTTCAGTGGGTGCAGCAGTGAGCTCAAAAACAGCATCAAATAAAACCAGAAGCAGTGGTTTGTGCCAATACCTTACTTCTAACTGTGTTACTGACACACAAAAGTTGTAACAAACTCTTGGAGGTCTACACTTTTACCACATTAAGCACCCGTCTCAATGACCAGGTCTTTCGTAAGGCTTTGGGCATTCCTTTGATGCTCAATCTGGATGTGTGCTGCAGAGGCTGAATTTAAGATTTTTAAATAGAATACATACAGAGAAGGCAGCTGTGCTAAAGGGTTTAGCAATGTTGCTTATGAAAATGTGTTCTAAACCACAATATTTCTTAGTGTCCAGTGACAGGTGGTATCAAAGCAATAACCCAATTTGTGGCTAGGTTTCCAGTGTGTTGCTGCGAAAGGAATCACTGTGTGAGTAGGTCTATGCCAGGATATTTGACAATGTTCAAAAATCTTTCACTTGATCCATTTTTAATTAAGCTTTGTCAAATACAAAACTTTGGGTGAGCCTGACTGATTTCCACCACTGTCAAATGTAATGTCAGCACTGTTCATCCTCATCTAATTCTAATCATGGATTTGAGAACAAAGACTCAGCATTATGAATTAAATTTTTACAAAAAAATGAACACAAGAATGAGCACACAAATCCTTGTGTTTCTTAATATATCTTATCAATGAATGATTAGCAAGGGCATTTTATAGTTCACTAAGAAAGCAGAGTCAAGCCTTTTTGGGGCGGGGGGTGGAAATGGACTATAAAATGTCAGTATTGACTTAAGGAAGGATTATGCCAACCCCCTACATTGATGGAAAAGGAAAGTAAGGGGGGTGGAAAACAACAGAACCTTCCACACCTCACTTGCTAGCCAAATTGGAAATCAACTTGCATAATGAGTGCAGGGTCTAACCCCTGCTAATGCCTTCTGAAGAGCAAGCTATTCCTAACCAGTTAAGAATGGGGGAGGAGGGCGCATGCCCTAAGTGGCCAGTAAAAATGCAGACAGGAGGAAAATGTATACCCCAATAAAATCTCTATAATGCATGAGGAATCCTACAGCTCCTATTGCGGTGTTGCAATATCACACTGCCCCTAAAGTGGTCCTGTGCCTAAACTGCACAGTCTGGTCCTTAAGACTGGTGTGACCTACATTTTAACAATATGTTTTAAAAGGCTTGAAATCAAAGTGACGATAAATGTCACCAATCATGTCATGACATACTAGCAACTATTGGAAGAGACGGCTACAAGTGGTTCTATTACCAAGACATACTTTCCCCCAATATGTTAAACTACACCGTTATTTAATATTCAATAATGACCTTTTTTCTAGGGTTGCCAACTTTCTAATCACAAAAAACCGAACACCCCTGCTCCACCCCTTCTCTGAGGCCCCACCGCTGCTCAATCCATCCCCCCTCCCTCTGTTGCTTGCTCTCCCCCACTCTCTCTCACTCGCTCATTTTCACCGGGCTGGGGCAGGGGGTTGGGTGAAGGATGGGGTGAGGGCTCTGGCTGCCGCTGCGGACTCCGGGATGGGGTCATAAATGAAGGGTTCAGGGTGCAGGAGGGGGCTTTGGGCTGGAGTTGAGGGTTTTGGGGTGCAGGAGAAAACTCTGGTTGGGGGTGGAGCCAAGGGGTTTGGGGTGTAGGAGGGGGCTCCAGGCTGAGGCAGGGAGTTGGGGTGTGGGAGGAGGTTAAAGGCTCTGGGCTGGGGGCGGTGAGTTCTTGAGTTGGGCCAGAAATGAGGGGTTCTTGGAGCAGGAGGAGGTTCAGGGCTGGAGCAGCGGTTTGGGATATGGGAGGCAGTGCAGGGTGCAGGCTCCAGAAGGGAGCTCCAGGCTGGGGCAGGGGGTTACGGTGTGGAAAGGGGGTGTGGGCCCAGGGCAGTGCTTACCTTGCGGAGGGGTCCCTGGAAGCGGCAACATGTCCATTGGCTCCTATGCGTAAGGGTGGCCAGGCAGTTCTACATCGTGCATGCTGCCTCTGCCCGCAGGAGCCTCCCCTGCAGATCCCATTGGCTGTGATTTCCAGCCAATGGGAGCTGCAGAGCCAGCACACCGGGCAGGGGTAGTGCGCAGAGCCCCTCTGGCCGCCCATGCCTCAGAGCCAGAGGGACATATAACCACTGCCGGGAGCCAGGCGGAGCCAGGGAGGGAGTCTGCCAGGCCCACCAACCGGACTTTTAACGACCTGGTCAGAGCTGCCAGGGTGCCTTTTCGACTGGACGTTCTAGTCAAAAACCAGACTCCTGGCAACCTTACCTTTTTTTTTTCCCTTGTGATTTTATATTTGAAAAAAAAAATGCTACAAAAGGTGGTGGTGTTCTTTGGTCACATCCAAGTTTCAGGGAAATGAATATTCTTGTGTACCTGATGACAATCTGTGGGAGATTTCTTCACATAGGAGGAAGATTATAGATTTTATTTCGTTCTTAAAACTAGGTAGGAGACCATTAACAGAACAGATATGACAGATTCATTTTGTTCTTGATTTTACTGCATCTCTCCCCAATCTTTCCCCGGACTTTGCTCTAAATCTTCACATTGATGACATGATATATACCACAAGCTCAGCATTATTGTTCTCTTTGAGAATGATTCTGAGACTTAAAGGAGCAATGTAATTCAAGGTCAATTCTATTCTAATAAGAGGGCTATTCTGACTAGAGGGAAGAGCCTGGATTTTGTGTTTATCTGCCACCATAACTTCTGTAATTCATACATTAATATCTTCAACCAACTTTTCCCTTTCATTCATGTCTAGCGTTTCTTTCCTGTTCTAACACATAAATCAATACTCCCTGTTAAAGTAATGGTGCTTACCACATTAGAGTCATCTGTACAAGTGGATGTAGCTAGGGCTCAGTTCTGACTCCTGAGGTGCACACACCCATACCACAGACTTCACAGGGAGTTTACATAGGTTTATCAGAGGGTTTAATTTAGCTTGAGGCCAGATTCTTCTCTCAATTGTAGCCCATGTTCAGCTTCATTGAAGTTATCCAGATTGACACTAGGTGTAGTCAAGAGAAGAATCTGGCCCAGGGAATAAAGCTGACAGTTTAAAATCAATATCACATCACACTTCCCGGAACTCTCAAGTCAGTCATCTTTGATTTTGATTGTGGGTTTGTTTTTTTTCTGAATCTATATATTTGTCCTTAACAAAAACATTTTATTCCAAAATTTCACTAGCAGTCTAATCAGTTTTAATGTCCACTGTCCTGCATATATTATTGTATTCTTTAGAATTCATAATTAGTTGGGTGGAACCCCAAGTATGCCAAGTACTCTGCTCCTAGTGTGAACACATTGTGCCGAATATAACTTCAAGGAAAAGCAATGGTAAAAAGAGCAGAAATATCAGATTTTTTTCCCCAAGGAGAAAACCTAATAAAGCAAAACTAGGCTAAGTAATATTGGTGGGAAAACTATATTTTCAAAAACACACAAGATGTACAACATATCACCCTCTTAATGTATTATTCCATATGTACTACCTGTAGGCAGAAGTACAAAATTGGGAGTAGTTAAAAAGGGTGGTGAAACAGATAAAAACTTGAATACCACCTTTGGTCCAATGCCCTTTTTACAAAATGCCACATCAACTGAGACTACACTCCAAGCTGCATTGCTGAGATGGCACCAAAAAGGATGCAAGTTTTGCAAATCCCTTCCACAAAATCTCCTCTATCTCACATAAAATATAGAGCACCTTTTATGGTGAAACAACTGTCCAGACCAAAAGAGGAGATCTACGGATTTTTGTAGTACATTTTCTAAAAAACATCTTACAAACTTTGTAGAAACAGACTGCAATCGATTATTTATCCCTTTTCATTAGAGAATGGTGGGCTTAAAAAACACCCAACTTGCAATAACTATAAATCCTACAAAGTAATCAATCACTCTGCTGACTTTAACTTTTTTTTTCCTTTGAAGAAAAGCAAACTATAGATTGTGTGTCTTGAAGATGTACTCAGCAACAGGGTTGAATTCCCGGACAATGATTAAAGCCACATTACTGGAAGGATAGAGCAATACTGTAACTTTTGTGGTGGTGGCAACATCTTTGGGTTACATTCTGTGCTGATTTATGTTCAGTAATGACTCGTGCCCAAAGTGAGGGGTGGGCACCGCTAGCCAATATGCACCTCTCCCCCATCGATAATATCTTCAAAGTGAAAACAGGGACACCGTCATTTGGGGTGTCACAGTGAAGCATCTGGGGGAAGGGGCAGGGGAAGGTAGGTTGGTGGGGAAGTGAGAAGACTAATGTACACCCAATCCCACTCTTCCTGATTACACCAAGGGTCACAATAAGAGTATAGACGCTCCTCGACTTATGCAAGCATTCCATTCCAGAACGCCTCATGTTACTCAAATTTTGCATAAAGTTGGAAAAGTATACCCGACCATTATGCACACAAAAAAACCCACAACACAACAACAACAACAACAACTTCTAGCTTACGGAACTTTTTCCGTAAGTGCAGATTTGTCTAAGTCGGCTTTGTGTAAGCCGGGGGGTGTCCGTAAACAGTATTTATCCCTCAGTGTCCCCTGCTTTTCATAGTCCCCAGCCTGGCTCTTAATGTACCCTCCTCTTACACGTCACATCAATACACCCACAACTGGGAAAATACTGAGGTTGTTCCACTTTATTTTAACTCCCTGGGAACAGCAGGCTTGAGTCTGGGGTTGTGAACACTGGTGCAACTCCAGTAAGTTTAGTGGAATTGCTACATATTTACAAGTGTAAGTGAGGGCAGAATCAGGTGATCTTGTTTTTATTTTAGTCAACTTTATTATTATAACATCAGAGCATCAACACAAAGCTATTCCCATCCAATTTATTTGTTATAACCTTTTTCAATATTTCCTCTGTGGACTGAATTTCTTCTGTTTGCTCTCCATCTGAAAAGGAACTGCTCCGGGAATATCTGAAGAAAATCTGCAGAACCATGTCTCAGTGACAAAACTGTGATTTTTCATACTCAAAACAATTTTCAAAAATTGTTTTGGTAAGCAAAAAACAAAATTAGTTTCATTTTATATTTGGTACTTGGCACACACATACAATAGTCACTGTTGCAAAAAATCAACAATTACCACACCACACCATTTGTGTCTCCCAGCCCTGTCATCATTTCAATCATACGAGTATTCTTTTTGTTTTCTTTATTTTTAAAGTCAAACAACCTACGTTATAGCAATGTTTAAATAGACAATGTAAACGTGCAAAAGCCGGATCATTCAATAGTCAAATGTACCAGAGCATTTAACACATCCATATTAAAGTTATAGTACTCTATACAGTGATCCACAATGTTATGCAATGTGCACAATATGGGAACTTGGACTTAGTGAAATTCTTGAAGTCCATTGAAATGACCAACCTTAACATTATATTAATATATCTCTTTGCATAACAATCATACAAATAAATCATCTAATTAAGCAATAAAGCATACAAGTGTCACAGCAGTGCAAAACAATGTTTTCTGACATTGTATATATTGGTATACTTAGGTAGGGTGACCAGATATCCCCATTTTTGGGGACTCTTTCTTATATAGACGCCTATTACAGCCTACCCCCATCCCATTTTTTCACATTTGCTATCTGGTAACCCTATACTTAAGGGATAAAAACACCAGAACATTTTTATTGTTTCAAGGAAATGTAAAAGGTGAAGGTTAATTTTAACAACTTGATTTATATTTAGCTAATTTGTGAGACATGCTGAAAACAGAAGCTACAAATCTGTACTCTTAAATAATTGTCTGAAAAGGCAGGTGAGGGTGGTCCACCAATTGGTTACCATTACTACATTATTATTTCAGCTTATAGCTTGATTTTCAGGGACACTGAGCATTTGAGACTCCCGCTGAATGTTGTGAATGTTTAGCATCTGTGAAAATCTGGCCACTCATGCATCATCATCTACACAACTAAAATGTGTTTGCAAAAACACTACAGATTTGATTTTCAGAGCTGATGAACGTAGGGGGTTAAACAGCAGCTGTGAATCTGCGAAATTGAAAGATTCCAAAGTCAGCAGGGACCACTGCTATCATATAGTCTGACCTCCTATACCACAGGTCACTAAACTTCCCCAAAATAATCCCAAGAGCATATCTTTTAGAAAAACATCCAATCTCGATTTTAAAATTTCCAATGATGAAGAATTCATCACACCCATTGGTAAATTGTTTCAATGGTTAATTACTGTACAGTTAAAAATGTACACCTTATTTCCAGTTTGAAAACCTCGCAGAAACCAGATAGATTTCTGAAGAAAACCGGCCTGCCTCTCCAACTCCTTGGCAGCCCGAGGAACAAAAACATCTTTGAAACATCAGAATTTCCCTTGGAAGAGAGATTCCAAATCTCAACAAACTAATTAGAAGTGTTGCACCTCCCCTCCTGTTCCTGATCACAAAACATCCCTGTGACTGATTGCAGAAACTGACATGAAAAAGCTGTTTGAGTATTGTGACGGGTGCTGCCTGTGGGAGCCAGCTGAGGTCACTCAATCAGGGTGAACTGCAAACAAACCGGGGCAGACAAACCCCAAACGCTGGTGGTTATTCCAATACTTAGATTTACCAAGCCAGCACAAAACAGCTTCTATAGTACCTCACTGGTCACTTAGAAGTCCAAACCACGCAGTTCCCTTAAAGTACCCAGCCTTTGGCCTCCGTCCAGACACACCTGTCATATATGATGATGATTCCTGAAAAATCTTATCTCATCATATATAAGAAAAGGTTCTTCCAATCCCAAAGAATCAGCCACATACCCAGGTTCAATTATAACTTAGATCTTACCCAAAATACACACTATTAGCCAATTCTTATTAACTAAGCTAAAATTTATTTAAAAAGACAAGAGAGAGTGTGTTGGTTAAAAGATCAATATACATACAGACTTGAATTCAATTCTTGAGGTTCAGATGCATAGTAGAGGTGAGCTTATAGTTGCCAAAAGTCCTTTTGGAAATAGTCCATAGGTTACAGTCCAATGTCCATATTCAGGGTGGCTCCAGTCAATGACTGGGGATCTTAATCCTTGTGGCTTAAGGTTTCCCCCTCTTGAAACCCAAAGCAGATCTAAGATGAAGTAGGATCGTGTCCCAGGGTTCTTATACATTTCCAGCAGCCTTTCGGCCTGAGAAAACAATAGGCTTAACTTCTTCTTCCAAACATCCTGGCAATTAGCACAGAGTAATTTATCCATTAAACAGTTCAGATACAGGTTACCACAACCTTCAAAGAGACACATAGACAATAATACTATTTCACTCAAGTACCGTCATAAATGTTAATATTCCTTTTTTGGTCTTTGAATTAAAACTATAGCAATAGACAAGACTTGTTTGCTTACATCACAAGACCTGAACAAACATCTACCCTTTTACCTCTAACAATGCTGACTTGCATTTCAAAGCTCTATTCATTTACATATCTTGCTAACAAGTTTTTACAGTTCACCCATGGGTCAGGTCAGTCTGAGTTAATTAACTCTTTCTGGCCCTGTCACCTTCCAATGAAATATTATTTTACACTCATAACGGCACAAGTATTTAATATATTGTATCTGTCCTGCAATGCAATTTAGCAGGCGGAAACAATTAGAAGAGCTATCACCATGTGTGTAGCTATCTCTCTATCCGTGCACCATACTACTTAGGCTACACTGCTTTGGCTCATGTCTTTCCATCTGTGGCACCTTCCTGTTGCTTTTCATCTTATATTTCCAATCTTTGAGGCACAGAATGTAGCTCTTAGCTTAGCTCTTAATAACAAAGCAGTCCATGGACAATAGTTTGAAAACACACTGAGCTGAGGAAAATCATTTTTACTATAACTGAACTTTCCTTGAACAAGTTTGGGCTGATGATTTTTCTTTCCAGGATTAGCCCATTGTTCTTGTAGATTGTCCCCTAACCTTCTGAGGTAGTTTTACCAAGCAAGTCCTCTATAGTCTTCCCAGACAAAAAGTATTCACTATACAAATGTTCTTTCACTTCTGTAGTTTGGAAGGGCTAGAATAACACTTATGTCTTACCATGCAACATCCTCATCCTCCAATTTCTGTGTCTACTCTCAGCAGTTACTGCAATCTCAGGCATTCAGTTGTTTCTACAGGTCCTGCATAGGCAGAAGAGACTATATGGAGCACTACTCGGGGGGACAGGAAAGTCATTAGCATGAAAACCCCTCCTGTTAATCATTTCTGTAAATTTCATTGATGGTCCTGCAATTGACTTCTTGGTCTTGTGCATGCTGCCCTCAGTTCTTAAAAACAAGGTTAGCTTGGGGAGGGGGAGGGAGACACATGAGGGGGAAGGGTCAGCTGACTAAGCATCATGTGACTGCCTCCTGGAGATTACATAAAGGAGTTCTCCTGCATCAGCGGGGAAGTGAAATAGAAGAAGGCCTAGGAACATAAGAACATAAGAAAGGCCGTACCGGGTCAGACCAAAGGTCCATCTAGCCCAGTATCTGTCTACCGACAGTGGCCAATGCCAGGTGCCCCAGAGAGGGAGTAACAGGCAATGGCAAAGTGATCTCTCTCCTGCCATCCATCTCCATCCTCTGATGAACAGGAAGGGGAGAGGGACACCACCATTCTTTCCCATCTGGCTTAGCCATTTATGGACTTAGCCACCATATCCAATCCTTCCCTTTTAAACATTGTTGTAGTAGTCCTAGCCTTCACAATCTCCTCCCTCAGGTAAGTTGACTATGCGCTGACTATGAAAAAACTTCCTTTTATTTGTTTTTTTTTTGCTGCTTGCCTATTTTTTTTTTTTTTAGACCCCTAGTTCTTATATATAAATAATAAAAAAATATAATTTTTTTCCTTTCATCTCAACATCAATCACATTTTATAGATAGCCAGGAAGGACTACCCAAGCGGTAGGTTGTACCATTTCCTTTCCTAGCTGGTGGAAAGCAGGAGAGACCTCTGTTACCTAATATTTGTACCATTTGAAGGTTTTTGCACCTTTTGTTATTAATAAAAGCAGCCCTGAAGAAAGACAGAGTGGTGGGGGGGTTGGTTTTTGTTGGGGTTTTTGGTGGGGGGTTTTCCTTCCCTAATTGGTGATTTTGCCCATTGACTTATACCACCTTATTAACTAGCTTGTTACGCATCGGGATCATTCAGGTTTCATGAGGAACAGGTAGTAAAGAGTTAACATGGCCCACATTTCACTTTATACCAATTAAATATCATATAAGAACTGAGAAACTTTGTAAAGGTGATTTCTACAAACTCTTAGTAAAATGAATTAGTAAGAGTGTTACCTGAGCAGCAGGCCTACTTGTAGCTTCATTAATTTCTATGAAAAATATCAGTATAATCTCCTACTGAATTTACACAGTGCATTCCCCAAAAGGAAGACTTAAATAAATCTTAACAGCAATAGCTGCAAGTTTATGAACATTTCTAGTGAGAAGCCTTTTCTCTGGGAATTTGTTGTTTGGTTGGTTTTTTTGCATTTTTAAAACATCGCAGCATTTCAAACTGCTTCAGAAATGTCTAACTACCTAATACTCACAATACCTCTTAGAGGGGAGGTATTATCAACCCCCAGAGAGTACTGATCCAATGAGCTACATACATCCAAGAGGGATGCACTTCACCACAAGATGAGGATGGTTAGAGCAACCAATGTATATCTGCATTGGCCCCCATTAAAGGGTCAATATCTACCAATAGTCACCACATGATGGTAACTGACTGAGATACCACTATGAAGTAACAAATGATAAAAGATGACTATTTAATGGGAACTCACTGCATGCAGCAAAGCTTTTAAACTTCATCAATGCCATTTAAGCAATGTCTCCCCATGAAAACCGTTCTCAATTATTATCCAAATTAGACTGAGATATTCTAGTTGTTTCTTTTTCTAAATATATGGAAATACTATAGTATCTCTATTCCACTCTGCTGTAATTGTTGACAAGTGTTCTCTCCATTTATCTAGAGATGTAAACCACACATCTTTGTATCAGCTGACTTTTTAAAGATAACAATATATCTCAATTATATTCCACTTTTCATTCAAAGATCTCAAAACCCATTGTAAATAGAGATAAAAATGTTTATTCATATTTCAGAGATGGGTATCCTGAAGCACTAATTGGTTAACAACCACAAATTTAAAATATTTGATGCTTCAATTTTAGGTACCCAACTTCGGATGACTTGGGCCTGAAAAATAGTGGTGGTTTAGATAAGACCCTAGACTAGATTTAGGAGCTATGGGTCTATCTGTCTCTACCACATACTTCTTGTGTGTCCTTAAGCAAGTCAGGATTTGTGTCTCAGTTCCCCAAATGAAAAAAAATTGAGATACAATTACTTCCTTTCACCCACTCTTTGTCTATCTATTTAGATTTTAGGGCAGGGGCTCTCTCTCACTGCGTTTTGTGCAGCATCTGGCACAATGGGGTCCTCATCATAATTGGTAACAACTCACCCAAATATGGATTAACCTCAGAGCAGCATCCACAATTTTGCATTAACATGAGATGCGTGACACTTGAGCTGAACTTAATTTTCATGCTTAAATTTCATGCTTCACTGGGCTACATTGGGAGTGCAATGCCTGTCAGCAATATCTTAAAAACCAAATAGCCATCAATTTCTCCCATGTGATCTTAAATCTTGATAAGTTGTTTTTAACCACTTCAAGGTGAGGGATAGACACCTCGGATTATAACATCTGCACACAGGTATATTTTCTGATTCCATCCCTTGATATAAAGCAGGGCTCAGATGCTAACATGCAGAGACTTTGTTGCAAGTAGGAACAGTAATGGAGACAGGGAGTAACCCTGACATGTTCCACACAATAGA
Organism: Mauremys reevesii; assembly: GCF_016161935.1. Lineage (NCBI taxonomy): Eukaryota > Metazoa > Chordata > Testudines > Geoemydidae > Mauremys > Mauremys reevesii. Next base: position 61,894,487 of record NC_052633.1, on the reverse strand, counting down.
GAAAATAATCAGAGCACATCCCACTGGTCTATCAGACAGGAGTTTCAGCCATTCCAGGAAGTTAATACCAAAATTATCTTCATATGAAGAGATTACCCCCTACATATTGAGCAAAAACCTTGTCTGCATTCAAGAGCAAAGCCATTAAATATCAGCAGCTTTATCCATGCTGACAAATCTATTAGCATCATCTACAGTTTTTCATCCCAGTAGAAATGGGATGGAAAACCTTAGTTGTTTAAGTAACAGTTAGTAGGATTTATTCAACAGAGCTAGTTGAAATTGGTGAAGGTTTTCCCATGCTCTCTCACACAAATGTTTTTGCCCGTTTATTTTGTGTGGTTTTCAAATCCTCTAAATCACTGCTACTCAAAGTGGTGGTCCGTGGACCGGTGCCAGTCCGCGAGCCATTGGCTGCCACTCTGCAGCGAGTTTCCAGGAAAGTAAGAGAGAAATAATAGTATAATTTAAAAATCACACCGGATTTCCACCAAGAATCAGTCGATAAAAGTCAACAATATTAAATAATATTATGTTTTCAGAAGCACATATTATAATATTGATAATTATGCCATAGTGCTACAGCACGTTTTGCATGAGACATGCGAGCGCACGCTTACACCACTCCTTCGCATATAAAGACCCTGCCCCACCGGCAGTTACCATCGAGAAGTTGAATAGAGAGCGTCATATGGATCCTGTGCGTTTGTCATTTGGGACCTCCTCCAAAACCACTGATCTGAGAATGTAAGTACTAATATTATAAATTTGAATAACTATTTTCTATCCTATCCTGCAATATCCCTTACAAAGTAGAGAGACAATTGAGCACCGCACACCTATAACCAAATAGACAGTCCTTGTAGGAACAGGATTTTATAATTGTACTTATTGTATTATAAGAATTGATGTAAACTTTGATTTCATTCTGCCAGCCACCCTTTTTGAATAATAGAAAGGAATGACTGTCTGAGACTGGGATCCTGTTTCCAATATGCATTACAATTAGGACCTGTTATAAAGTTTACTTAGTAAGAGACAGGATTTTGTATTGTGTCTATGATAAATAGATTAGAGAAATGTTGAGGGCCTGAAGCCCCAATGTGAATTGTTTTAGTTATAAGAGTTAGCAAGGCTTGATTTACAGTGTATTCTGCTGAATATAAAATACTGCTGTCTGTATACCTTTGAAGGTTTCTGTGAGAGACTGTTTGTGTGAATGAGGAATGAATGCATCAGGAAAATATAAGGCGTGAAAGCCATCACAAATGTCCAGATGGTCAAGAAAAAGTGAGAGACTTTGAAAGGCCAGGAGACAATCAGAAAACATCCATTGTATCGGATGCTAAACATGTTAGCAACATTGACGACCTCAGAGGTGAGGCCGGCACCCCCGAAGGTGAGACAACAAATAGGAGATAATGATAGGAAGCCCAATAATAACCATCAAATGATAACAGCAGAAAACCCCAAGATTAACACCATTTAAGGTCTAATAATTACAGGATGACACTGCAAAATGCATGGACTAAAATGGGAATTTACAACTATAAAGCTGGGGTGTTTTGCCATGGAACTCTGGGTTCAGTCCTGCAAAGCCTCGGAGCATTGACCGACAAAAGAGAGAGAGAGACTGTTCCCCCAAAAAGATCCCATGTGCTTTGTATGAGCACAACAACATCCTCACTTCCTCCATATCTATATATCGTTTCATACACGCTCTCATTGTTCTTACTTATAGCCTTCCCCTCTTCTAGAATCAAACCTACATGTTTCTGCCAGGAAGTTCTCGAAATTCCTCGCTTTCTCACTCCATATCTTTCAGACAAGTAAATCTTATTTTTGACGTTCATTATTCATTCTTTCCCTATGTTCAAACCATCTTAACTTTAGAATTAAATTGCAATCAGGATAATAATTGGAAAATTTATATTATCTTTTTATCCTAACATTACTTACCCTATTAATCAATGTTCTCCCGCACACATTTCTCAATAAAAGCATTCCCACTGCATTTATTTGGCTTTCAGCCTAATATCAAAAATTAAGTATATACCTGGGGTAATGGAATTTATATTAATTATTTTTATGCGTAATTTACAGATGACGAACTGAGGCCCAATCAATATATTTATCGAGCAGACACATCCGGTTGCTGAACACACAAGTAATTCTGAATCAGATGACAGCAATGTAAATGAAACCGAAGTATTGTCAACAAAAAGAATTCATACTAACTTTACTCAGAAATATGACTCCTCATACATTCAGTTTGGTTTTGTAGCCACGAATGATGGTGGAGAGCCAAAACTGCAGAGCGTTATTTGTGGCGATGTGTTGGCTAATGACGCAATGAAGCCATCAAAGCTCAAGAGGTATTTAAATACAAAACATAATGAAATTAGTTCAAAACCGAAAGAGTTCTTCAGAAGAAAGCATGTTGATTTAAAAGGCCGTCAGAAACAGATCTTTGAAGTGTCACACACAAATACTTGAGCTTTGCAAGCTTCTTATAAAGTAGCGCTTCACATTGCTAAGGCTAAAAACCCATACACAATCGGTGAGACACTAGTGATAGGCTGTATTAAAGATGTCTGCATGGAAATGCTGGGCGAGCCAGCAGCAAAGAAAGTGGCTCAGGTGCCACTTTCAAATGACACTATAGCTCGACGAAATCATGATCTGGCTCACGATATGGAAGATCACCTCATAGGATAGATTACATTAGCAAAGTACTTTTCTTTGCAGCTTGATGAATGTACAGATGTTGCTAATACAGCAATTCTGATGGTGTATGTGCGCTTTGAACATGAGGGTGATTTGAAGGAAGAGTTTTTTCTTCTTCTTCACTACCAACAAAAACAACTAGTTCTGAAGTGTTCAAGACTGTGAGCGACTACACCGTTAAACAAATGTGGGTTGGATTTCAAGTTTTGTGTAGGTGTATGTTCTCATGGCGCTGCCAGAATGAGAGGACAGCATTCTGGAGTGGTTACCCATATTAAGGCGCTTGCACCCGAATGCAAGTAGACGCACTGCTTCCTTCAATGAGAAAGTCTTGCAACAAGAAAAATGTCAACAGAACTAAACAGTGTGCTCAGCGAGGTCATAAAAATTGTGAACCATGTGAATGCTTTAAATTCGAGACTATTCACTGCATTATGTGAGGATATGGGAACTTATCATAAACAGCTCCTATTGCATGCTGATGTATGTTGGTTATCGAGGGGAAAAGTCCTTTCAAGAGTATTTGAGCTCTGAAATGAGCTTGCCGAGTTTCTTCAGGACAAAAAACCAAATTGGTCACAATCGTTCCGAGATGTGGATTGGATAGCCAAGCTGGCTTATTTGGCTGATATCTTTGCCATCTTTAATGATCTCAACACCTCCATGCAGGGAAGGATGGCTTCGTGTCTTACAATGGCAGACAAGATAGATCAGTGGTCCCCAGTGTGGTGAACCACGACTGGATAAGCTGGCAAAGAAGAAGCAGGCTCATCTTTCACATTAGTAAAGGTTAAAGTTTTAACATGCCTATTATTCTGTTAATAATTTTTTTTAATAATATCTTTGTTAGACTTTGCTGGTTTGGTTTTTTTATTTTTTTTATTTGTATTGTAATATTGTATTATTTGTTTACAAAATAAATATAAAATAAAAAATATCTGCCAACTTTTATTTTATTCATTATATTGTTTCTGACATAAATATTACTACAAATGTTCAAATAATATTTTCTTGGATCGTAAACAAATAGTTATTTTATATTATCTGCACAGACGCACAGCCTTTCAGTCAGTCTTCAATGTATTTAAATGGGAACATCTCTGCATGTATGCCAAACTCCCATTCCAATTAATAGAGTGAAGAATGTTAGTTTTTTCTGATCTGATGTGCTACGTGCCTATGCGAAAACGATAATATGGCACAAATATGGTACCGGTCCCTGGCACATTGGGAAAAAAAATTGCCGGTCCACCACATCAGATAGTTTGAGAAGCACTTCTCTAAATAGCATTGTCCACTGCAGATTCGACTTGCGCCACAAATATCGCCCCCACCCCAAAGTTGTAACATTCACTTCCAGCTTGGAATTGTTTTATTTTACACATTCTAAGTTACAAAGGGAGACATCTTTGGTCATTTTAGCTTCTGAAGAGTTGATAGAAAGGGACACAGCACCTAGATGCTATGGAGATGGGTGCCACAGAAGAACCATAGACAGAGGCGATAGGGAGGGACATAACACACTTTTATAATAGACTACATATGCCAACACACAGAGACATGAACGCATCAGGTCAAAGTGGTATGGGACACATGCAGTCTAGTTCCACCTTGAGGAGTGGCATTGTGATGAGAGCTATCCCTTGCTCTCCTACTCAGTATGTTCAGGATCATCTCAAAGTATGGCTCTGAGGGACATATTCTGAGGCCAAGAGATGAAAGATGGTCCAGCAGTTAGCACACTAGCCTAGGACTTGGAGACATGGGTTCCAAGTCCCTGCTCTGGCACAGATTTCCTGTGTTATTTGAGCAAGTCATCTAGCCTTCCTGTGCCTCAGTTCCTCATCTGTAAAATGGGGATAAGAGCACTTCCTATCTCACAGGCATAAATACTATGGTAATGGGAGCCATGTAAGTTCCTAACATAGACAGACATTGAAGCTGCTTATCCTCACTTCTATGCGTAATCACTTCTGTGCCCTTTAAAAATGAACATAAGAACAAAAACAAAAACATTGCAGTTTGAGTTTCTCTTATTCACCTACATTTTCCAGCATTTTCAAATTCATTTAGACTCAAACCAAATTTTTGTTGTTTCAGTTTTTTGGAACTGCCAGCTAACCAAAAAATTATTTATTTGCCCATCTCTTCTAATTATATGTATATGTGATGTAGCAGTTTTAAATGTACACCTTTGAATAGTTTCCCATGTACACACTGTAGCATAAGGCCACCCCACATCAGATGTTGCAAAAAGAAAACAATTTTATAATATCAGGAACAATTCCAGGTGGGGACAAGCACTTCCAGTCTTAGTGAAATCAATATATGGATCATCAGTGTGTGTATTTTATACCAATACATGAGACAGATATAACATTTCCATTTTCTGTAAGAACTTAACTGGACTGTTTGCCTATTTCTGATGAATGTCAGGAGTATGTATTCAAATAATGATGCACTCAAACAAGAAAAGATGGTCCAGTTAATTAAAAAAAAAAAGAGTTAAAAAGTGTTTACACACTGAAAACCTAAACGACTGAAAAACAAATGTAAAGTGAATTACTGTAGCTCAGAGTAGCAAAAGCTTAAGCATAAGCACTGATAAATTATGTAACATATGTTTCACATACCTACTGTTCTCTGCTGTTTCTGTAAAAACCTGCAGTTACTACACAGTATTTTGGCATGGTCTATTATTTGCCAACATGAAAATAGATACTTTGATCAGCCTCTTGATCCTTTTGAGTTTGTACATCTTGTTTGGTCATGGCAAAACACAAAAAGTCTTAAATTGTTCATAAATCAGATAGTAGACAGAAGAAATGTTCTGCTCTAAATAAGAACTCCAGGCATCAAATTCTACCCCCACTTAAAAAAAAAACAAAACAAAAAAACACACACACTGCACAGTCTCTTGGGAAAATTGTACAAGTATAATAAATTCAATGTTCTGTTTTAAAAACTAGGCTCAACAGCGTTCTACCAGCCACAAAAGGGGGAATTACTGTCTGCTCTTTCTGAATGAACTTCCCTTTGTCATAATTTAAATCAACTTTCATTTTTAATCTACATACATAAAATATTAAATCCTAGAAACTTTAATTACTTTGAAAAGCACTTACTGAATATTTTAATGTCACTGCATGGGTTCTTGTATACCAAGAACCTCAGGAAAGTCCTTAAGGGCAAAATCCTCTGGCTAAATCTGTGGTCTGAATCAGAGATACCTAGTAGCAATAGTGACTTAAATCCATTTCACTGCACAAATGTTCCTCCTAAAAATGTTTCCATGTACTAAACAGAAGCTAGCTGTTCATCAGATCCACATCAGGAAGAGTGTATCTCCAAAAACAGGGTATGGTTTGACCCAAAAGTAACATTTTTGCTTTGACACATGCTCAATTTCAAATCTTTCTATGTCAAGTGCATGGAAATAAGGTCCTGATTGGAACAAAAATATTCCATCTCTGAGGCAGAGAATAGCTTATGCACAACAGCTACTATGCCCATGGAGCAGCTGTGCTAAAGAGACATAAGCTTTTGGCTATGCATAGGAGTTACCTGCTAAGGCCACAAAAGAAACGGAACAAATTTTCAGGCTGGCCTTACTTCAATCACCATTTTGCTTGTTCATGAGGTAGACATACTGGATTTTGTGTACTGAAATAGCCCAAGTGATATACAGCAGATGGGAATGGGAAGAAAAAGGACATTTCCTCAACAGGTATATAGTAAGTTAGACCTTTTATAATGGAATTCTTTGTGCTTTCAGAGAGAGTCAAGAAGTCTGGAGAATGCTGGTAGCCAGCATGGAAGACCTTAACCAAGAACATGCACTGCATATAATAAGTGCACCCCAGATATAGGACTAGCTAATGGAGGACCACTGAGGAAGTGCAAGATCCCCAAAACTTCCCTACAGCCAGAGCTGCATCACTTGGACCCAAGACTGAGGCTGTGCAGAATTCTAAACGTAAACCTTCCTAACAGGAAATTTTCACACATCTAAACGTATAATCCTCTAGAACAGTGTTTCCCAAACTTGGGATGTCGCTTGTTTAGGGAAAGGCCCTGGCGGGCCGGGTCAGATTGTTTACCTGCAGCATCCGCCGGTCCGGCCGATCGCGGCATCCACTGGCTGCGGTTTGCCGCTCGAGGCCAATGGGAGCTGCTGGAAGAAGTGCGGGCCGAGGGACATGCTGGCTGCACACTTGTAATTTCATCAAAGAATGAAATCAGGTTGCTCTGTCAAGGCCTATTTTTCACAAAACCATGTTAACTAGTGTTAATTCCCTTGCTATCTTTTAATGTTTTTATCAAATGAGACTAATATTATTTTATTTAGGATTGATGTTAGGCTAACTAGCCTGTAGTTTTGTCTTCTGGTCTTTCTCCAGTATTCAACATTTATTAATAATTAACATCAACAGGCCATATATTTCCTCAGCCAACTCTTTTTGGACTCTTGGATGAATGTGATTTGGGCCTCATGATTAAAACTGTATATCCCTAGTAGATGTTGTCTAACAGCCTCCTCAGTTATTCTAGTGGACTGGAAATTTTTTCATCATCCTCAAATGATATAAGTATATCAGTCTTATTCTATTGCAATAGTGCAATGGCATCAGACAGATGACTAAAATATTTTAGTCTAACTATAGATTTTCATAGTATAGTAGAAGTAATAGTGAAGGATACAAATCATGGACTTCACTTGCCCCTTCATACAAGTAGTCCCAATTAAGTCAGTAGACTGTTTTCTCCTTTGGTGTAAAACAACTTATTCCAGACCTGAGTTCACCCCCAATAAGACTCTTCACATAAGGACTACATGTCTGATTCAAGGTTTGAAAAATAATGTCTCCCATTGCATTTTCAATAAACTTTTTCCATGTATGGTATTTTATTAGTGTAATAAAGTAAGCATGACCCTCATTAAAGGTCATGGCTTCTGTATGTATGTTCTTTACACTTACATTATTTAGATACTCTGATACCAAGATGATGGATTCCATTTGGGAAGACAGAGATAAAATTATTAAAATATCTGAAAAAAATTTCAATTTTTATGTTGCCAAAACTTCCCTGTCTCACCAATATTGTTTTTAAGGAAAACTTCAGTAAATCATAACAAAAAGAGAGCTTTACAGTTTCTGAAGTACTCTGATCCTGCTCTTCCACGTTCACAAATAAGAAATTTTAACCTCATATCCATAATTGCACCACATCTAGATAAATTTACTTCAAAGATTAGATAAGCACTTAAATGTTGGCTTTATAGTTAAGTATATTTTAAAGATTAATTTTACTTTAAAGAAGTTACCTCAAGTGCCTTATGTATTTTTTCAATTGATTTTAAAATGTGTATTTTATAGATTGCTGAAAAAGAAAAGTTAAACTTACAAAGATATGCAGTGCTGTATAAAGTGGCATCACTAAAGTCAGTGGGAAGACTACTATTGATATCAACAATCTTTGGATCAGGTCCTCAATAAATATAGAAAAATGAATTATCAGTAAGTGGTTGGAGTCCCATTTTGCTCCCACTGAAGCCACTGGACATTTTTGCTATTGATTTCAATGACAGCAGGAATAGGCCCAGAAACCTTCAATCTTCACCAACGATGCCTGGATAGGTAAAACCAAATAGAAGTTCCACTGAAAACAACACAACCATTCATCTAAATAAGGATTGGGCTCCAAAACCGGCCATATAGGCAGTTAGAAGGACCGATTACTATGCTCTGTAGTAAGGGTTTGCAGAATTGGGCTAGTGGATAGATTCAATGGTTAAAACATGTTACTATTACTTATAATTTAATAGTAGCTGCTTTCCCAGAACAAGGGATGAGGGAGGCAGCACAGAAAAGAGGAAGACTACTCATATTTCTTTAAAATGAGAGGAATGAAAGAATAAAGTATTTAATATGTCCTTCACAGCTTTTTCTGTGGCACAAAGTTTCAGGCCCAATCTTGCAAATGCTCATGCATGTCAAAAACTTTATGCCTGGGAGTAGTTTCCATTCAAAACAATGGGACTACTTAGATGTAAAGTTACTCATGCACATATATATTTGCAGGATGAAGCATAGAACTGTTGCTTTGAAAGAGCATGCTGCAGAACACTGCCACATTCTCTGGACTGCACCAAACAGAAACCTCTCTCATACTGACTGACAACACCTCCCACCCCCACACTGCAGTTGCTGTACAGTCACAGAGGCCTGGTCTACACTAGGACTTTAATTCGAATTTATCAGCGTTAATTCGAACTAACCGCTCAACCGTCCACACCAGGAAGCCATTTAATTCGAACTAGAGGGCTCTTTAGTTCGAATTTGGTACTCCACCCCGGCAGGTGGAGTAACGCTAAATTCGCACTTGCTAGCTCGAATTAGGCTTGGTGTGGATGCTAATCGAACTTAGCAGCTCCGGGAGCTATCCCACAGTGCACCACTCTGTTGACGCTCTGGACAGCAGTCCGAGCTTGTATTCTGTGGCCAGCCACACACGAAATGTCCCGCGACAAAATTAATAAAATATCCTGTCTGGGCGGTTTGAATCTGACGTTCTGGTTGCACATCGGGGCGAGCTCCGCAGCACCTGCAACGATGCAGAGCTCTCCAGCAGAGGAGTCCGGGCAATCCCAGAATAGAAAGAGGTCCCCAGCATGGACTGACCGGGAAGTCCAGGATCTGATCGCTGTGTGGGGCGAGGAGTCTGTGCTTTCGGAGCTGCGCTCCAACAAGCGAACGCCAAGACCTTCGAGAAGGTCTCTAAAGCCATGAAAGAGAAAGGATACAGCCGGGATGCGATGCAGTGCGCGTGAAAGTGAAGGACCTAAGACAAGGGTATCAAAAAGTCAGAGCGGCAAACGGACGCTCCGGAGCCCAGCCCCAGACATGCCGCTTCTACGAGGCACTGCATGCCATTCTAGGTGGGTCTGCCACCAGTGCCCCAGCAGTGACGGTGGACTCCGAGGACGGAATAGTGTACCGGGACAGTTCCTCCTCCCTGTTCGCCGATGGGGAAGATGAGGAAGGGTCTTTTGAGGACGGCGCAGGCGACATCGAACCCACTCCCGCTTTCCCTGACAGCCAGGATCTCTTCATCACCCTCACAGAGATCCCCTACCAACCGCCCGTTAACCCGGACTCGGAATCAGGGGAAGGATCAGGCGGTAAGTGCTACAAACAGGGAAACATTTATTTTTTTAAGAAACAGGGATATATATAAAAAATGGAAATACTATATAAAAATTTTTAAATATGAAACTATACAAACAGCAGGTCTACACATATAGGAATGGAGCAATAGTCCTCTGGGGATAGTTCAAAAAAGCTCTCAGAGAGCAGCTGGAAAAGCCTCAGCAAGAGGTTTCTTGGGAGAGGTGCTTTATTGGGTGCTCCGTTGAAGCACACTCTTCGCGCCATGCCATCCTCAGGTACAGGGGACCATCGCCTCTGAGGATGGCAGCGTAGGGTCCTGGTCTGTGCAGGGCTTCTGTTAACATCCGCTCTCTCTGTGTGCGCCTGACACGCCTCAGGGTGATGTCGTTGTGGAAGTGCTGCATCTAATTAGTGGAATTAGTGTACTGTTACTATTGTGCATGGTAGACTTTTACTTTGCATAAGAATGACCCTCGCTTAACAGAGTTTTACTTTGCATAAGAATGACCCTCGCTTAACAGAGTTTTACTTTGCATAAGAATGACCCTCGCTTAACAGAGTTTTACTTTGCATAAGAATGACCCTCGCTTAACAGCCACTTGTGGCAGGCCTCAGAGGAAAAGCATACAGGGTCTTTCCCGTTCACTGGCGGGAGATGCCGCATAACGCTCATCTTTTCTGCTTTGCACATTGCCTCCAGCAGGAGAGCACAGCTAAGCACTAACTGATAAGCACTCTGTACTGTAAGGCTTACCAGGACTTTGTGCAAGAGGGATGCAGCTATCTTTCCTCGCTTGTGCGCTCTCCAGTGCAATGGCGCCGCCAATGAGAGCGTATTCCGAAATCTCGGACTAGTTCTGAGATCTCCTGAGACTTGGTTCCCTCTTTGGTCTTGTTCACTGAAACTGACTAGACTGTGTTTACTGTTGGCAAACATGTATGTGTTCAAGGAAATCACCTACTTTTTCACATCACACAGCTTGGTCTCCGTCCCGGACTGCCCCGCCATCCCCCTCGCAGAGGCTGGCTCGGATTAGACGCCGAAAGAAAAAGACAAGGGACGACATGTTCCAGGAACTGATGGCCAGCTCCAGAGCGGAGGCGGCAGAGCAGAGACAGTCGAGGGAGAGCCTGTGTCAGCAGCATCGCACACACCTGGAACGGGAGGATAGGTGGCGGCAGGAAGACCAGCAGGCGACTCAACGCTGCTTGGTCTAATGAGGAGCAAACGGAGACGCTCCGGCGCCTTGTACATGTTCTTCAAGACCGCAGTCAGGAGGAGAGCCCCTGCAGTGCATCTGCAACCGCCCTCCAACGCCAAGAAGTCCTGTCCCCTCACCCAAAGTGACAAGACGGAGGCGGTAGGGGCCGTGAGAACTGTCCCTGCACCGCAGCACACCGATAATGTTAGAGACAACTGTCGCTGTAAATTTGTACAAGCTCTTTCTTTACAGCATCAACCAGTCCCAACGCCAAGTTCAAACGCCCCACTGTGTATTACAGTTTTAACAGCGGTATGGTGTTACTGACTGTTTCCGTCACGTTTCTGGGGTGAGAAGACTTTCCGTTGTTCTGTGGGGAATTGTAATGTCACTGCATAGCCCACAGTGCCATGCTACAGACTTGGCTGCAGGGTCAACTGCAGGGCACACACAGACTGCAGTCACTAGGCACCAGGGACAGTCTGTGTGGTGTATGCTGCCCGGGTCTTTCCTTGAGGTGTATGCTTGTGCAGGGTCCTGGTGCCTGACATCCCGAATGTAAAGGCAGGCTTCCCTTCACATGCATTTGGACCGTAGTCACGATCCTCCCGGTGCCCGAGCCCCAAAAATAGACCTCATCCAGGGGCAGATACTCACCCTTCCCCACACCCCTCACCCTTCCAACGCCCAAACCCACAGCCGTCATGGTAACCCCTATCCAAGGACGGCACCCTCGCCCTTCCTGCAAACCCACCCATCAGTGCACACCTTAACCAGCACAGAATGCTTCCATGTTTCAACGAATAAACAGAAATGCAAAGTCAACGAAAGATTTATTATTAATTACTAAAACATGTCCTTAGTTTTAAAACGTCCTTGGGAAGTGGGGAAAACTTGGTTTATGATCAGGCTCTCTTAAAATCAAGTGGACAGTCACAGGTTACCCTGCTCTGCGAGGAAACTCGCTTTCAAAGCCTCCCTGATGCATATCGCTTCCCGCTGGGATATTCTCTCAGCACGGGTGTCTGGCTGATCGTAAACAGCAGCCAGGCGATTTGCCTCAACCTCCCAAGCGGCCAAAAGGTCTCGCCCTTGCTCTCACAGAGATTGTGGAGCACACAGCAAGCAGCAATAACTACGGGATATTCTTTTCGCTGATGTCCGAGCGAGTCAGTAAGGTCCGCCATCTCCCTTGAGACGTCCGAAAGCACACTCCACCACCATTCTGCACTTGCTCAGCCGGTAGTTGAAGAGTTCCTTTTCAGTGTCCAAGGCGCCTGTATAGGGCTTCATGAGCCAGGGCATTAGCGGGTAGGCCGGGTCCCCGAGGATCACTGTAGGCATCTGCACATCCCCAACCGTTATTTTGTGGTCCGGGAAGAAAGTGCCTGCCTGGGCGTCTAAACAGACCAGAGTTCCTGAACACACGCGTCATGAACCTTGCCCGCCCACCCGACGTTGATGTTGGTAAAACGTCCCCTATGGTCCACCACAGCTTGCAGCACCATTGAAAAGTAGCCCTTTCGGTTAATGTACTCGCTGGCCTGGTGGGCTGGTGCCAGGATAGGGATGTGAGTCCCATCTATAGCCCCACCGCAGTTTGGGAATCCCATCGCGCGAAGCCATCTATGATGGCCTGGACATTTCCGACAGTCACTACCTTTGAGAGCAGTTGCTCAACGATTGCGTGGGCTACTTGAATGACAGCAATCCCCACGGTAGATTTGCCCACGCCAAAGTGGTTCGCTACTGACTGGTAGCTGTCTGGCGTGGCAAGTTTCCAGAGGGCTATGGCCACTCGCTTCTGCACACTCAGGGCTGCTCGCATCCTTGTGTCCTGGCGCTTCAGGGCAGGGGACAGCAAGTCACACAGTTCAAGGAAAGTGCCCTTACGCATCCTGAAGTTTCGCAGCCACTCTGTGTCATCCCAGACCTGCAGCACTATGCGGTCCCACCAGTCTGTGCTTGTTTCCCGGGCCCAGAATCGCCGTTCCACACCATGAACTTGACCCATTGCCACCATGATCTCCACTGCCCGGCGTACCCTGCTTTGTGAGAGGTCTGCGCCACTCTCCTCACCGCTGCGGAGCCTCCTCGCCCGGTTTCTCAGCATCTGACTGTGGAAGAGGTGGACGATAATGTGCGAGGAGTTGACAATGGCCATAAGTGCAGCGATGATCGCAGCGGGCTCCATGCTCGCAGTGCTGTGGCGTCCACGCTGTAACCGAGCAGAGAAGGGCGCGAACAGATTTCCCGCCGGCGCTTTCAAGGAAGACAGGGAGGGCGGGATTGACGGTTCAATGACGACACATTTTCCCCCCCAGCATGCATTGGGGGGAAATCCCACAATTCAAATGGGCAGCGGGGAGTGCGGGAACTGTGGGATAGGTTCCCACAGTGCACCGCTTCCAAAGTCGAAGCTGGCCCTGTGAATGTGGACTAAGAAGTTCGAATTTGTGTATTTAGTATGGATACACAAATTCGACTTATTAAGGTCGAATCCACAAATTCGACTTAAGTAGATTCGAAATAGTCCTGTAGTGTAGACAAGCCCAGAGTGAGCTATTACTATGTCTGTATAACACAGCACCACCAAAGCATGATACTGCAATAGTGAAAACTCTGCCTTTATGGTAGACACTGTGAATCACAAGATTTAATACTGTCTCAAAATTCAGTCTGTACAACAGAAACCTAGACTTTTCTTTGGGCAGTCAGCATGGAGTAACTGTAAAAAAACAAACAAAAAACCTCTACCTTTCTTGCATGCTTTTGGCATTATGGCAATAATATATTTAGCACTTCTATAGCACCTTTCATTAAAGGATCTTAAATCACTTCACAAACACCAATAAATTTAGCATCACAACACCCCTCCCTGCAAGACAGCAACGTAGTTTTCTTTATTTAATGGATGGGAAACTGAGACTAGGAGAGATTAGAAACTAATTTTTCAAAAGCATCAACTAAATGTGGATGAAGCAGTGTTTTGGTGCCCAATTCTAGATACTTTGGTGCCTCGAGTTTGCCAGCAGAAAATGAGGCACTCAAGTGGGCACTTTGGAAAATACTGGCCTCGGAGACTTGCCCAAAGTCAAACAGGAATTCTGTACTAGAGCCAAGACTAGAATTCATGCTGTTGATTCCCAGGCCTACCATCCTTTTTCACTGGACAAATAATGGTGCTCTTTTCAGGTACATCAACCCATGTATAAGTATTGAAAACCTAGTCACAATCATTGGTGTTAAACTCCTCTGCCTAAACAAAAATGTTTTATATTTCTTGATTACTATATAGCATAATATGGCATGATATAAAAACATATACTAAGACTTTTCTAAATGTTTTCTTATCCTTGTTTACATTCATTCTCTCGCTGGCTCTCCATCTCATACTGAACTGTTCTTGTATTCAGTGGAACCTCAGCCTCGCATATAGGCTTCATGTGAACTAAGTTAATTGACACCATCTTAATCACGAATGCCACAACTGTTTGAACAAAAGAGACTTGCCCAAAGACTTGCCCCCTCAAAAATGTAAGAAAAATTTCCTTTGACATAATAAAAGTAGATTTGATACTAAGGCTAAGATTCAAGGCACCAACCAAAAAAAAAGTTAAGTACTTAATTAGTCCCGTTGACATCAATTGGATTCTTCACTCACTTTAAGTAAAGCACATGATTAAGTGTGTGAATCATCAGGCCCTTCACTGATTTTCATTGCCCATGTAAGACCAAAAAATATTGCATAATGTAAAGAAACAGCACAAATAAAGAAGAGCAAAGGGGACTGTTTGATTTCTTTCTGTTTTAGTATTTTATAAGGCATTAGTAGTGGCAGACAAGTAGGTAAGGACCGTTGTTTGCTTAACATTGTCATTTTTATCTTGGCAGTGACCCTTTAGAAGGAAGAGACAGGAAAATCCAATAAAAGGCACCACTTCATAAGAGTCAAAAGTTGGAGACAGTCTAACCAGGCTGGCAAATATGAGTTCAATTAATAGCAAAGGTTGACATAGCACTGGTACATCTGATATTTCACAAAGGGAAGGACACCCATTCAGAAAGGATATAAGATTTATGGCAAATATATTTGATAGGTTTCCTAGATATAGAAAATTCATTTAATAAGAGCAGTCTGACTGAAAGAAAACACTGAAGAAAAAGAATAATTCTCTACTAATTGTTTTTAAATCTAAAAATAAAAAAGAAATTAAATGAAAAATCTCAATGAAATTGACATTTTAGCATGAAAAATATTTTTCTTTCTTTATGCACTGAAAAATATTCCCATGTTGACATGATATATTACTCTGTGCTTGTTTCTTTCAGGAGGTGTTCTTTATCTCAGCATATGTGCCATGAGATACAAGGTTACCATGGCAAACGCATTTTTTATTGAATAGGAAGGTAAATAAATAAAAGATGTACCATGTGCTGGCACACAAGTCAATGTTGCTCAAAAGGTGTAGTAAATTACATCCTCTGAAGTTGTTCAACTTTTATTTTTCCTGAATAAACAACTTTGCATCGTGCTATATAGGAGAAGAGCTAGAGGCAAAGAACTCTCCTTCCAAACTCGTGTGGCAAGATACCGATATTTAAAAAGTTATTAAAGGCAAAACATTACATTACTGAAAGTTTCAGTTTACAAATGTAAATGTAGAAAAGTCAGGAGAAAAACAAGTTCGGGTTCCTATAGCAATGCATGCAGATGGGGATCCATCCGCCTGAATCAGTGTCCAGGATCAGGGCTTAAATACCCATTACAGCCTACACCCTGTGCTCTTCCCCCCCCCCCCTTCTCACCAGCTTTTCCATAATGCAGGCAGATCATTAAGGTCTTGATGTCTGCAGCTCTGCCTATGATGTAAAGTAGTCTTCTTTCCCATTTCCTGTGACAGGGGACAAAACAGGAATACTCCCCTTTCAATACACACCTAAAAGCAGACTTCACAAGAAATGAAGTAGAGTGACTGCCTGTGACTATTTTTTTTCCTGACATCTAAACTTTTTCTGCAATAAAAAAGTCTTATTAGGAGAAGACTGACAAATTATCTTACATTTTCCAAGGGGGAAAAAAGTTAAGCCAAAGCCTGGTAATTATATTCACTTCCAGGGAACAAGAAGAATCCTGAAATCACTATATTTTGCATAAAATAGAAGTTAACTTCATTTGAAGTTATCTGCTTTGGAGAGGTGGAATTTTTGATGAGACCTGTGACATGCAAATTTCATGATAATATGTCATCTGAGAATGACAGTTTTACAAACATAACAGTGCTGTGGAAATTGGTGAGTATGCTGTAAAGAAGAGGGAGAAAAATCTCATCAATTCAACCACAGGCAAGATCATTCCTTTACCAAATACAGGCAGGCCCTGATTCTACCACCCGATCCATTCAGGCAGAACTGTGCAACTATGATAATCCCAAATGGCTTCACTGAGGTTCTGCACAGATCAAGGAATCCACAGACAGCAGATTGCAGGATCATGGCCTTAGTTGGCAGGATTCTGGATAAAGTGAATCCTAGCTGAAGCCTGTAGACAGCGCTGCAAATCAGGAAAGATATTCCTTTATTACTCTCCACTAGAGATAAGAGAGTATTTCATTTTTCAGATCATTGGCTGAATTGAAAATAATAATAATTTTTAAAAAAGCATTTGTTTTGGGTCAAGCCAAAGTGAAAGTTGTTCAACAAACCAAAGTTTCATTTCAGGTCAAACAAAAATATTGTTTGACCCAACATGAAATGTTTCATTTTGGTTTTGTTTTTAAATAAAAATCTGAAACTAAAAGTTACTCTGAATCAAAAAATTGAAACATTTTGTTTTGATCTTTTTGAAAGGAAACACTGATGTTTCACATCTTCTGTTCATTTGTTTTGTTCTATTTTTGGCTAGAAAAATGTGTTGAATTAGACACAAATTTGATAAATGTTTTGGTCAACACGAAATAGCATTTTTCAGAGAAAAAAGTTCTGTACGAAAAATTTCTCCCAGCTCTACTCACCTCTTCCCCCATGTGCAGTGAAATAACTACAGACACAGACACCTAACTTTTGTTTTAAAGGAAACTGGGCATTAGGAAAACGTCTGAATCACAGGCCTATGCAAATATTTAAATTTAAGCCCAGGAGTAGCGCCACTGAGTTTAATGGGACAATTCACATGACTAGAGTTATGCACATGCATACATTTTTACAGGACCAGAGCTCAATTCTCTAGTTCCATTTAAAATTGTATTCCAATTTCCTGGCTGATCTAGGAATCTTGTTGTTTTGTGCTGCTACTTTATGTTTAAGCCGTGATTTATGGAATTTTGCATCTCTTCTATCTCCCAT
Source organism: Mauremys reevesii (assembly GCF_016161935.1). NCBI lineage: Eukaryota > Metazoa > Chordata > Testudines > Geoemydidae > Mauremys > Mauremys reevesii. The sequence goes on along the minus strand of NC_052633.1, from coordinate 61,877,041 downwards.
CAAAATATTTCCCAAACCATGTAATTTTCAAGATTAGCTGACAATTTATAATTCTATGTTCCAGAACAAGAGTATTTAATTTTGTAAAGTCATTGCTTCTTTTCCTTTCTCCCCACCCCATTATTATTAGCAGTAGATATTTTGATATGTAAGTTTCAAAAGTAAAAACCAAAACACAACATTTTCATTGCATTCCGTTTTTGGAGGTATAACCATGTCTTTGATAGGCTTTCTGTGGGACACTATAAAATAACGCATTCATTATTTTAATAAATTACACAAAATAATTATAATTACATCAATGTTATTTTTAAACAGCTAGCCCGAGAACTTATAATACCTCAACTTAAAGGGACACTGTCAATAAGAATCATATTTTAAACAAATACATCTCCTCAACAATTAACTTTAAAACTGACATAATTAAACACACTTCCAATCGACATTTTGCTATTATATTGTTTGGTTAGGTCCCAATTCTGAATTGAGATTTGCAGAGGTACAGGAATCTCCTTATATGGAGCTCATGGGTAGAATCAAAGCCTTACTTTGTAATTTTCTCTCAGGATGGACCAAAAAAAAAGTCAATTAAATCAGATTCACTTCCTGGTTCATAATTCTGCAGTGATTGGATTCCAAATACCCTAAGGGAGAGTTTGTTTAAAATAACTGTTCCTATTAGAATAAGAACAATGGAAACTTTCCTATTGGTCTTACCTGTTGTGAAAGATTGTTTTATAAAAATCTAAAGCCCTGCTCTTGCAAGTTTAAGTCTGTTGGTGGTCCTATCAAGCTGAACGGGTCCTCTCATCTTTGCAATGTTACTCACATGCATAATTTGGAACTAAATCTGAGTTGATTGTGTTCCGTGAAATGCATTGGCAGATGTTTACTTGATACAACAAACTTGGAAAACTGATTTAGAGGAAAAGATAGTCAAATTAAATATCTATATTTGTCCAAAGTGTGGGGCAACAGAAAAAAAAAAAGTTTCAATGGAACTACCCTAGTTATAAACATGCCTAGATTTAAAAAGTTATGTTTAAAGTTGCTGTATTATTTTTCAGAATTATATGCAGAGGATTCTTCCTGTTTTGTTTTTATTAATATATGAAAAATAAAAATAGAACAAGAACTTCATTCTGAAACCAATTACTGTTGATTTTAAATAAACTAGTTTATAGTCAGATCGTGAAGTCCCTGCTCAGAATTCTGAGCACTTACTTATGCAAAATATTTCCATGATGTTCACAGTTTGATACCACACTTTCAAATTTGCCACATACTGAATTTTTACAAATAAACTCACAGAATCTCCAGAATGATAGTACACGGGACAAACCCATTTCACAAAAAGTCTGATTACAATTTGCATTTATAAAATCGCCTTCCATCCTGTGGGATCCCAAAGAACTTTTAACAAACTGACAAACTACAACAAATATTGTAGTGTAAATATGTGCTTGAACCAGTATCAATTAGTCATGTAATTAGTCCCACTGCTTTCATTGGGACTAAGAGTATTAACAGTGGGCTTCTATACAGGAACTTCAACCACTATGAAATACAGTCACATCAGGAGTAGAACACAGTATCTGCCTAACAATGCACCAAAACCCTGCAATACAGTTTGGATTAAAAAAAAATAAAAAGCATATTTTACAACTAATTTCCTTGTATAGCCATCCCTTATTTCAGAATCTTTGACTTTGTAAGAGTCTATTACCTTGACTAGATTTAAATTTATATTTATGCTTGACAGCATCTAATTACCCTATACAATCATCTATGCCTTGGAGCAAGAAGGCCTTTAGTAACAAACATTCCAGTAGGATCTTTATGTTGTTGCTTTTCACACTGTGGGATATTGCACATTTCTTCCAAGAAAGAGCAGGCAATCTTGCAAGCTAATTCCTATCTAGGAAACATACCTACTTGGACTATACTTATTATTAAAGCCATCCTAGATTTTTGTGGTTTTTTGGATGGATTTACAGTAGTCATTTCGCCTACCCTGCCCTCCAGCAGAATTAGTTGCGGGCATGAGATTCAGATCCTATGCCCTCAAGATTATTCCCCACCCCCCACCCCCATCCTGCTGTACAGAGAAAGAGAAGCGCTCAAAATTCAAAAAGCTAAAATCTAATCTAAGGACTGACTAGAGTTACTTAAGCCAAAATCCGGAGACTCTGAAAGCCTCTTTCCCCATGTATGTCAACTCACTAGCCTGGTCAATCAATGGGGTGCTCAAGACAGAAAGGGGACAGAGATGAGATAAGGTGAACATATACAAATGCAAGATCAGACCCAGAATTTATGATCAGTCCCATTACTGATCTTTGCTTTGTTTAGTTCTCTGTATTCATTCAGCATTTAATTTATACAATAAAACAAGCTTAACATTTTCCCCTCTAGTATTTGGAAATCACACCCATCTTGCAGAAGAATCTGTCTTAACCTTTACCTATCTCCTTTTCAGGGAGTCTACAGAACACTTTTCCTTTTCAAATGAATGTGAATTTCAATTATTACCCTAGACACTCTCCAAAATCTTTAAAGGGTAGAAATGGCTAGAGGACGACAGTTCCGTGTCACTGCAACTTTTGAGGTTTTGAAGTGTGGTTTTGTTCTGCGTTTGAACAATACCAAAATATCTTAAATGCACAAAAACTGAAGTGTGTCAAAATGTCTATTTTGGCTCAAAGATTAAGCTTTTCAGCATGTCTGGCTTGGGATGTAGGAGACCAAAATTCAAGTCCCCTGCTCCTCTGCCTGATTCAGAGCAATTTTTTTTATCCCAACCTATTCTCATTCAGCTATAGCAGTCATTTGAACCTAAGGTTCCCACATCCTAGCCTAGTGCCGTAACCACTAAGCTATAGAACAAGTCTACCATGTCTGCTGTCTCCCCCCTTCCATCCCTGCCATGCCACAAAAATCCATCAGCTATATCTCCACAAAACATGTCCACGTCCAACAGCTCTATTAAAGTAATTTCTATTTTTTTAAATCACTGTGCAATTTTATACTTACTAATTAATTATCTTATACAACAGTCTCAAAGTATCAGAGGGCTTTTATCTTGATTTTGAATCACTCCCTGTGTACAGAATCTCTATATAATAAGTTATGTTCAAGTTCCTAACAGCGTTAAGAACAATTAGGAAAGGTTTCTAGCTTCAGCTGTCGATTCTGTAGGTCATCCAATGTCCTTCCTAATGGATAAATACTGTAATTTATCATCATCAGTCACCATCAGCATTATTCTTTTTACTATCATATATTCATGAACATTATTCGATACAGCTTAGTGGAGCATAAAAGAACTGCATGATTAAAGTGAAAAGGAGCAGAGTTTGAGACAGCACAGGTTTTATGGTTACTGCATGGACTGAGAAATGACATAGGTCTTCTAAAAGTGAGAAAGCGTTTGTCATCAAATTATAGCTACCTCTTGGCAGAAGACTTAAAGGCATCTCTGGCAATGGACTTGAAGGCAGCTACTCACATTCCTGTCTAACTCTGTCAGTGCAATATGAAAGAAGAGTTAATTATGAGAAGTATAAAGTACGTGCTAAATACAGTACTGTAAACCCAAACGGACTTAACAGCAGATGGGGCTTGGTGCAAAACCTAGGGAAATCAATGGAAAGACTTCCCTTGACTTCAGTGGTCAGGCCCAGATACTGATTCAGGGATTAAATTCACACATTTTACCAGTATGAAAATTTATAAGAGTAATTATTTTTCCTCATCACATCCATGAAAGTCTTTAAATGCCTTACAATTTAACAAACAAAGCTAATAAAAGGACTTTCGTACAGTGGAATAATACTATTCAACAGCAATTTAGTTTGCTTAAACGCTTCCTTCTCCTTATTAATTATCAACGTAGCTTGTCCCCTGCAGTACCTTAAAATGGGAAGCTACCAGAAAGAGGCAAAGAAATTATATTTGAACATATTTGCTATAACAGATATTTTTCAGTTCCTGGGGTCAACTCGGACACTTTGTAAAAGAAAAATTGTTCCAGCATATAAGAACCATGCAAAGCCTTCTACACCACAGAAATCCCATTGAAGTTCTGTGTGAAGAGGCAAATCCTAGTGTCACCGCTACAGAGGCAGAGGGCCCCACAAACAGAAAATACAGTTCTGTTCTACTCCATAAGAATTACCTGTAGGTTATTTTGGAAACAAAACAAAGATAAAGGGGTTCTTGTGCAGGTCTGGAGGGACTATAAAATGCGAGTGAAAGCCCCTCCAGCCTAATAGCTATGTTCTTACTCTGTAACCGGCTTCCTTTTCCCCTTGCCCTTTTTGAGTTCCACAGTGCACAGCCAGTTACTCAGCCTGGCTCCTGGGGTGAGGATTTGGTCTTAAGTGCTCAAGTATTGGACCCTCTGCAATAGGTATGTGAATTTCAGTCTAATTTGTTTTCCTATTGCCAATAGATAAATGAGTCAATGGGAGGTTCACTTTAGAAAGATCTGTAGAACTAAGCCCTATATAGTTACTCACTTAAAAGTTTGCTTCAGAACTCTTAAAAAAAGAAAACGCATTGTAAATACCCATGGTATGACTTTTGCACGCACCCAGGATGTCTGAGGTTCTAGACACAAACGGCCTTTTTACAACATACATAGTCCTGCTCCTACATAGGTCATGCTATTTAGGGCCCAATCCTGCTTGTCCTGTGCATGCAAGTGGTCCCACTGAAATCATGAAGGTAGTCCTGTGGGGAAGGTGATCAGGACACACACCCGGAAAGGAAAATGTGCTCATTTTTCTCCAGCCCCCACCCTGACTTCTCCTCTTGTATGAAACCAGTCTTGTGAATGAAGGGTGTGTGGCCACCTGTCAGGAGGGGGGCAATTCAAGGCAGAGTAAACGATTTCAATATTCACTTCCTTTCTGCATTCCCCATATACCCAATTCCTGCATGTAGAGCTTGAAAAATATATTCTAACCCTATAGCAGGATTATTAATGCAGATTCAAATAAGCTTCTTGGGCTAGCATTCATATACTTGATCACATAATCTAGGTTTGTAATATTTCTCTCTGTCTTCAGCATGGAAATGGCATGGCTCACTCACATCCAGTGTAAGAAATTGAATCTGAATCTAAATCTTAACTGTTGCCATAAAATTCTGGGGATAATGAACTTTTTTTCCACTTTTCCTCATTTTTCCAGCTTAGAAACCTGATGTATCTGACTTTGTATTGACCCACCAAAATCAATACATTTGATATATCACAATAATATTACAAGTCAAAAAAAAGCTAGCTACAGAAACTGGGAGAAATGTGAAGTCACTTTTGATTTTGATTTCTTATTTCAATCCTAAGCAAACTCAAAACACAAACACACACAGCATATGGAAAGAATTTCTGAGACAATCATTACCTGGAGCTGAATACCTTTTACACAGAACACTAAAACTTACAAGTTTTCAAGTTTGCTGAAACTGTGGTTAGTGTGTAATGTAAGAGCTCACGTTTTTCCTGTGTATCCAAACAGGAAAAGATAATTTTGACTGAACAGACAGATCTTGTTCAAGTCCAGTACTTATATAGGAATACCTACAATAGATCGATATTGTCACATTAAAAGTAGGCCAATGCTCATCCACTGTCTCCTATGTGTGAATGTACCACGTAATGTAAAAATTCACAGTCTTGTAAGTTTTTGAAAGACAACATAAAATAATTTTAAAAAATTAAAAATATGAAAAATAATTTAATAGGACCATCCACCAAAACACAAAATATATGTCCTCCAAGGCCCTGATCCTGCAAAGAGATCCATGTGCAGGGATTCCTCTGTCCATGTTGATCCCCACTGAACAGGCACAGGTGTCCACCAATTTACTTCTCTTTGCAGGATTAGGGCCTAGTTTGGGGAAACCACTATAACATGATGAAGGAACACACAAAAGACATTAGACTATTTCACCTTTTATTCACTGGAAACTAAACCTTGATGCATACAGAGATTAAACTCTCTTGGAGGTCAAATTTATTTGAACTTAATAGGGGCTTTACTACATCTTAAATTTTCAGAACTTAGCCCTGAGAAAGCAGAGTTTAAATTTCTTGCTCTTTAATCCACTGCACTTTACAATAAAGGCAATACTCATACTCCCACTGACTTCAATAGGAGCTCTGCCTGTCTATATATTATACAGTTATAGTTAACTCTTATGCTCAACCAATAACTGCCTTATAATAGCAGAATAGCACACAATTAACTTTCACATATCTATTTTAAAAATATATTAACTTAGAGTTGCAGTAATGGACTGTAGTTCAGAACTGCTAAAGAAAATTTTAGTTTCCTGTATTTTAAAACTAAATTAAAAAAAATACTTACATGTGAGAGAATAATAAAGACTCAGGGGAGAACGATTAAAATTTTCAAAGATCTCTTTGCTCATACAGACAAAGAACAGCAAGCACCAGGTGGTGTAGATCATCTTTTTTTTGGTAAACAGACTGAAGCCTCACAATGTTAATACCGATAGGAATTATCTTAGTTTTGCATCTGCAGAAAAAGCAATATGCATGAACTGGCATGTCATACAGGTACCAAATTTGTTGTGGTTATTGACTATTAAACAGCGCTTTTTTTTTTGATCACTAAGAGCTATTGTCTAAGACCACGGGCAGCTGTTAAAAACTACAGATTGACAAATGCCATTTGCTGTATTACACAGGTAGAACTCAGGAAGCTAAAATAATTTATGAAGCAAGCTTTCAGGCAACAGAGTTCAGCGGAAATAAGAGTAATTTAAAAGGTATTTTCCTCTATGCAGATAAAAGTATGATAACGTAAAAATGTAATTTTAGAAATAAACAGCAGCAATCATTTAACAAAGGGTTTGGAATGAATGTGACTAATTTATCAAAGTTCTCTCTAAAAACATCAATAGTATTGTTTATTACAATCTTGCCTAAGGACTAACTATAAATGGGGTTCCACTGGGCTAGGCCTTGTACAAACACAAAGTAGTAGGCAGTCTCTGCCCTGAAAAGCCTACAATTTAAAAATCGACAAGCCAGACACACAGTGTGCCTATAATGCAATCAGTGAGTGTGACTGCTGCGTGTGTAGACACAGGTGAGCCAGCTTTAATGTAGCTAGCTCATGCACCAATAGAAGTGGAGCTGAGGCAGTACAGCTTCACTATGGGCTGTACAGCTGGGTAATAACTGGGGTAGCTAGGTCGTGCTGACGGCTATGCTGTCACAACTTCACAGCTACCAGTACAGAAGCTCGACAGAATAAGGTAGCTTGGGTATGTCAACAAATGCTATAACTACACACCCATTCTGCAGTGTAAACGTACCAAAAGTATGGGAGAAAAAGGAATCACTCAAGCAGAATGAGTTTAATTAGGAGGGAACAAGGTAGTGGAAATAAAAGTGAAGGGAGAGGGGACACTGAAGGGAAGAGATTGGGAGGGATATACAGTCATTAGATGTTTTGCCCAGGAGAATGTTGGTTTACAACTACCTTCTTGAGGAAAGTGCTCAATAAGAAGTTATACCAAATTTATTTCTAAGTACGTGACCATTAATGTTTCAGTCAGTAAAATAACACCTTTGTTTAACCAGGAAAGTCACTGTAACAGCCAGTTGTAATTTACAGTGATAACTCAGGTCCCGATCCTGAAAACACTTACTGCAGCAAACCCAGTGACTTCAGTCTGACTACTCACATGAGTAAAGTTATATCTGTGCTTGGGTGTTTGCAGGAGAAGACCCACAAGCAATTCCTTGCTTCACCGCAGATTTTCTGTGTGACGTTGACTTGGGCCAGGTTGATACTAGAAAAGTGCAGACAATGAAGGGCCTATCTTATGAAAAGAGGTTAAAATAGCTTGGCTTGCTTAGCCTAGCAAAGTGAAGGGTAAGGTTGGGGGGAAGCAGGAGCGGGAGAGATTTCATTGCTCTCTATAAACACATCAGGGGAGGGAGAAGAGCTCTCTCAGCTAAAGGAAAGTGTTGGTAAAAGAACAAATGGGTATAAACTGGCCATGAATAAACGTAGGATGTAAATTAGAAGCAGCTTTCTAATCATCAGAGGGGTGAGGTTCTGGCACAGTTTTCCAACAGGCATCGTAGGGGCAGACAACCTAACTAGTTTTAAGAAAGAGCTTGATACATTTATGAGTTTATATGACAGTTTTGCCTGCAAGAGCTGGGGTATGGACTCAATGACCCAGGATTTCCCTGCCAGTCCTGAGTTCCTGTTCCCCTGCATAGCTATGCCAGCAAGCCTTCCTAATGTAGATACAGCTTATACCAGCAAAGAAGGGCTTTAGCCAGTATAGTTTATACTGGTTCAGCAAGAAAAATAATCTATACCTTCAAAAGCAGCTTTTGCTGGTACAAGCTGTGTCTACACTGAGGCTTTTGTTAGTATAGAAGTGTGACAAAAAAATCCAACATTACTATACCAATAGAAGTTTCTAGTGCAAACCTGGACTTAGTCTCTCTGGACCTCAGTTCCCCATCTGTAAAATGGGGATAGACATACTTCCCTACCTTGCAGAAGTCTTGTGAGGAAAAATATGTTAACTATTGTGACATGAGCAGAAATGATGCTTACAGAGACCATATGAAGTATCTAGATAGATGCTACGGGCAGATCTTTGAATCCATTTGGATCCCCACTGGCTTCAATTGAATGCTGCATGGACTTTACTGCAGGATTGGACCCCTAAAACCTTCTCAATAGTCAATTACCATTTAAAATAAAGAGAATAATCTTCTTCTGTATATAAAATTCAACTCTGACAAACAACTGTTATGTGTGATTTAAATATTAAGCACTGTGCAAAAAATGTCTGGAAACCAGGAATTTCACAACACAGTTCAGTCTGAGCCTAGCAAAACTTTGTTCTCTTCTATATTTAATGTTTGCATACAGTAGGGAGAACCACAGTTATCACCATTCACTTACAATTAGCTGAAAGAGCGGTTGAAAACTGTAGAGCAGTGAAATAACGATAAGCATATTCCTAAGCTTTACAGCTATTTAAAATTAATAGAGAATAGAATACTGTTCTTCAGTTCAAGGTAATAGGGCAGTAGGAAGAAATAGAGTTTGATATATAACAAACTGCTTTGATATTTAAAAAAGATTTATAGCTTTAACAACAAAAGGCCATTTTCGTAATTCAACTGTGTGTGAATTTAAAATAAAGCCATAGTGAGTGGTTAGAGCCAACCATCTTTGATGTTGGCTAAGAGCACTGTCTTTTAAAAGAAAGCAAATACAATATTTTATTGAAATGAAGAGCTCTGTGAATGCTTGAGATTGATCATACAGTAGCAACAAATGCCTACACCAGCTGACTTGTAAACTTTAATCATTCTGTACACATAATAGGAACCACCGACAGCAATAACCCAGTCATTCTGTCTCAAACTATTATAACAGATGCATTCAATTTATTCAGAATATTGAAAGCCTCCTCAAAACCAGCTGAAATGGAGTACTTTGTTCGATATCACAGGAAAAAATGTCAGAATGCATACACATAAACCCAATCCTCCAAAAACTGATGCACATGTTTACATTTACTCATGTGAGTAGCCCCACTGAAGTCAATAGGATTACTGACATACTTAAAGTTAAACATAGGTAAATATTTTCAGGATAGGATCCTTTGACTTAAATTAACACATAAACCTGTAACATGGGACTTTTCAATATCAACTTCCTTTTTTTAATATATTTGTAAATCCAATTGATTAGTCTGATAATGAAACAAATGTGATTTATCTTGGTTATGTTTTGAAAAATGCTGGTTTCAAAATGTAAAAATTGGGATGCTCTCAGTCTTGAGAGCAGTAAGAAAAATGCAACCTCACAAAGAATCTTTATGAGTTTGCAAAATTTCAGGTGTTTTGCACGCAATACAAAATCGTCATCAGCTGGACTCAGCTACACACTGATGAGGTTAGGTGTACTATTTTCAGCATTTATAGTCTGTTCTTTGCTCTCCTCTCCTCCTCCCACCATTTCAAACTCTGCAGCACCAGAAGTAACCATCTGGGGTCACAGGTTAGCGATCAGAGATTTCATGAGAGTGTTCACACAACCAATCTTTTCTAACGTATTGGTACCATCATCCAAGAGCACCAGTGAGAAATAGCAGCCTGTTAATGAAACTTAAGGTTCTGTGATGCTGAAAGATGATTTCTGCTAACAGACATTCCCTGGTTGGCCAAGCCTTTATATATTGAAACTGCTTGTTATGCTGTTATTACAAGCATGGTACTGAGAGACACAATCTTCCAAATAGCCCCGTTTATTAACATAAACACAGTGCAAAGGCTTTTAGCGGCATGACTTCGAAAAGGCTGTATGAAATGCTGCTCTAACACTTGTAAGGCTAGTAAATAATCTCTCTCACCTTCTACATCAAACCAAAGTGATCACACATTTGCCAAGGGGGCGAACAGACAGGGATATGGGGAGCACTAGACAAAACAGAGATGTTGAATTCTCACAGTATTAAAGACCCTTAGTCTTCCCCACGAATCTAGGGATCTCCCTTTCTGCTTTCTATCTGGAGAGCAGGCAGAGAACCGAAACGGTTTCCCGCACCCCAGTACCGGACATTTAAGCTTATTACTCCTTTCAGCCCCACTTCTAGCGCTTGGCAGCTAAAGTGACTGACATGGAAAGAATTACACCTTTCCCAGCGTATCTTAAGCGTACAGCACCATCTCTGGTAGTATCAGCCTGCTCCTCTCCGGAGTGCCATAATTATCCAATGACCTAATAGCTGACAGCTTCTACTTAGAGCCACTAATTGATGTAAACATGACACATCTGTAGAGACTGATCACTTCGTGTATTTATTTCACTTGATGCAACTTGGGCAAGCAAGAGCACAAAGTCCTGCACGATTCTCCGGGGGGAGGGGGACTATGGAAATGACACCAAAACCGCCTCGAATGCTACAGGAGCGCAATGCTCCAAGTCTGGAGCCCTGACTCGCATTCTGAATTCTCCAGCACCCACCTGAAGCAGACACAGCACCGCAGCCAAGACACCCTGGGAGCCCATTTCAAATCTGGACTCCTTAAAACGTATATTAACAACCCCCCAAAGCCCTTGAATCTTCCTCCAGCTGTAGCCTCCCCCCCCCCTCCCAGCTAACAGGCTTCTGGTCCCTCTCGCTGCTCCGTTCACACGCTTGGAAAGGTCATCCGAATGCTTAGTTTCGTCTAATAATGATGCGTCCATGGAGGCTCCCCCCCCCCCAAGTCTTCGCCTGCAGGGGAACAAAGTACTCCACTAAGGCTGCTGTATCCCCCGAACCAGGCAGCCCCCCACCCCCAGGGCACAAAGGGTCTGTTTCCTTCTTGCGGCGGCTGTATCAGCCAACCTGCCCCCGTCCCTTGCCCTCCCCGCGCCTCTCGACACCTCGTAGGGAGGCAGCGTTTTCCTGGCCACACAGATCGCACTTTCCCCCACCCTCTGCTATAACTTCGTCTGGAGTCGGGGGGGGGAGCACATGAAAGGTGCGTTAATCTTCAAGCCTCTCTGGGAGAACAGGTGCAATACAAGGAGGGAGCCCTCCCCACGGAATAGTTCCTGCAAACTCTTACCTGGTCTTGCTGCTGAGCCTGGCTCCCCCGGCTGCCCGGGTTCGGCGCTGCCTGCTGCTCCTTCATGGCTGTCATTGCACAGAGCCGGCTTGATTCCGCTGCACTTCCTCTCACTGGTACTTCAGCCTCGGAGACCTTTCACTGGGCACCAATTGCATGACACCCGCCTCCCTGCTCGCCTTGAACTGGCAAAGCGGCGGCAGCAGCAAATGGGGGGGGGGGGAGGAAGAGGAGCACCAAGGAGCAGCAGCTTCTCTCTCCCCCTCTTCCTCTCCAGCTACCGCAACCCCCCCTCCAGCCGGAGCCCAGCGCTAGGAAGCGCGCCCAGGGCAGCGCAGCCTGGAGCTGGCGGGTCACTGGGCGCTCTGGGCCGGCAGCCGCAGACCGAAGCGGAACACCTGGCTGGGCTGGGGCTGGGGCTGGGGCTCGGCCGGCTTCCCGCTCCCCGCCAGGAGGGGACGGGCTCGCATTACTGCAGTGTGCGCGCCCCCTCCAGCAGCGGCGGCGGCGGCGGCTCTGCGAAGAGCCCTCCTTGGCCAGGCAGGTGCGGAGGAGACGGAGCGGGGGCTCCCTCGCAGCAGCAGCACAGCTGGAGCAATGGACAGGCAGCGCAACAAGGCGCCGCTGTCACACTCCGCTTCCCTCCTCGGCGGGAACAGCCCACTCCGAGCCCCCGGCCAGAGCGCGGGGGCGGGTCTCTGGCTGCTCCTGCCGCCGGCTTGGGCTGGGGGCTGGCCCCCGCTGCAAACGCCTTCACCCGCCTCCCTGGAAGCCCGGCCCTACGCAGCTCTGGTAAATCCTCTCTCTGGGCTCTTTGGGCTGGATTGGGGGGCGCTGTGGATCTGGCTTTAACAGGATCTGACAAGCTGTACCCCCACACACACCCACACACCCTACACACGCAGACAGGGGAACGGGCAAAGTTAAAAAAAAGCAGCCAGAGATTTGCAGTCCCAGCCTCAGCCATTTCCAGCCCGAAAAGAAGGGCTGGAGCTGGGGATATGGATCAAATTCTCAGGTTGCTTGTTGTATCCCTTATACAGTCATATCTGAGACTACCCGCATAGCCTGTATAATGCTTACTTGGCTGGGAGGCATGTTCACAGGTGTGTGGGGGCAGGTTAGTCCCTAATCCTTCTACTGGATTTACAGGTGTAAACTAGGCTACCAGCTAGCAGGAAATAATCAGGTGCTGGAAGGGTTCAGGATCAGCACCTGGGGAATATGCATAACTAGGGTGAGAAGCCTTGATTCTGCACAGTGACCAGCCTATTCATAAGCGGCCACTGCTTTGGAGGAGTCCAAGTTTTTGACTGTCCAATGTTGGACATAAGTACGCAGCACCTACACCTCTAGTTAACATCAATGGTAGGTTCAGGTATTTAACACCTCTGAAAATCAGGCCCAAGCTGTCTGGTTATCCCTGGTTTCAGCAGTCTTCTGCTCAGTACTACTTTAACGAATCCATCCATAGATTTGGCCTCGGGCTATTGCATGACCAGAATTAGCAGGGAGAACCCACACTGGTGGATGAGGCCCCTAGCAGAGTCTGCTACAAACCACATGTGAGAGAAACAGAGATCCAGGGCAGAGCCAGCACTTAGGAACACAAAGACTTCACTGTTCCCCACAGGGCCCAAGGCAGTGGCATCATTCCCACAGCTCCTCTCTGTCTTCCACACCATCCCTGAACCACTCATTCTCTTCTCCTTCCCTTGCTCTCTCACTTCCTTCCTCACTGCTCTATATTACCATAACTTCCCCCCCATTAATATAATATGGAGCTTTACCTGTCTCATAGAGCTGGAAGGGACCCTGAAAGGTCATTGAGTCCAGCCCCCTGACTTTACTAGCAGGACCAAGTACTGATTTTGCCCCAGATCACTGGGTGGCCCTCTCAAGGATTAAACTCACAACCCTGGGGTTAGCAGGCCAATGCACAAACCACTGAGCTATCCCTCTACTATTACACCTTATCTCAGCCTCACTTTTTATATGCATGCTGTGACACTACACCCCACATTCTTCATGGTGATATTGATATGATATAATTATGACATAGTTGTGATCTATTTTATGCAAGATAAGTATTGTGAGATGTCATGGGAAAGGTTATGATTTGCTGAATATGATTATCTTATTTGGATTCATGTATCATTTTTGTATCTGAAGTTATGAATATTGATTGTCTGCATTTCAAATGTAATTACATCTGGGGGATGCCCACTAGACAAGATGTTTTCATTCTAAACAGTGGGTGTGGAATGGGCCATTAGGAAAACAATAGGACTTGGGAGAAGCTTATCTCCCACCTAGGGAGCCTTCCCGTGTGCCCTCCAAACAGCCTGTAAGTGGTGACTGCTATGACTCTTCAAGGACATGTGATGAGACCACATGTCTCTAGACTCCACCTTGGGATGTCAATAATTAACACAGACAGGTCTGGGAACTAGGAACCAAACTTTGAAACAAAGGGTTCCCACCCTATATGCCAAAGCTATATAAGGCAGGGAAGGACATCATCCGGTGTTCTTCATTCCCCACTCAAGAAGACTCCTGGAAACACCCGAGGAACAAAAACTGAACTGGAAGTGCGGGACCCAGACTAAAGGGATTTTTAGCCTGTGAATGGAACACCTGGGCATTCCAAGCTGTAAGCAAGTGCAACCTGCTTGCATCATCTCTTTGGGTGAGAAACTGCTATTCATATCCAATCTATTCAGTATATAAAGTTTAGGGGTTTTTTTTTTGTTTATTTGCTAGGTAATCTGCTTTGATCTGTTTGCTATCACTTAAAATCTGTATTTTGTAGTTAATAAACTTGTTTTTGCTCTATCTAAACCAGTGTGGGATTCATAACTCAGGGGCAAAAGGCTATTACATATTCTGCTCCACATTGAGGGAGAGGGTGCATTTTATGATCTTGCGCTGTACAGTTCCCTGTGCAGTGCAAGAGGTTATAATTTTGGGTTTATACTCCAGAGGGGGTGCATGCCTGAAGAGCTGATAGTTGCGCTAGCTGTAGCCTTTCCATGCAGGGGTTGGTGAGAGCCTGCCTGCATGTGACTGCAGCTGGGTGTGTCCCAACCTATATGTATGCTGGTGAAAGTGCAGGCTAGAGAGGGCGTTGCAGCTTGTCACAGCAGAACAGTGTAAAAGGGAGCCCAAGCTGGTGGGTCGGGGGGCTTAGTGATGCCCTAGTTCCAGGTTGCAGCCAATGGGGAACCCCTCACACATGCACCACGCAAAGAAAAAGAAAAGTGAATCAATATGACATCTATCAAACATCACCCTTATCACTTTGCCTTCATATTGCATCCCTTCCCCTAATCCTACCTCTAGCCTTTACACTCTCTAAGGCAGAGATTATTTGTCCATACAGGACATAGCAGAATGGGACCTTCATTTTGATTGTGGCCTCTAGGTGCTAGTGTAATACAAATAATAATAAATCCTAAAAGCCACACCTACATAATCATGCCCCTTACGGTACATTTCTAGTGAACATTACTTGAACAATTATTGAACCCCTTTTTTAGATAATACAGTTTTTCATTTTACTGTTTTAATTGTGCATGTTTTGTGTTTTAAAACCATGTTTTGGTTCCTTTAAACTTCTTGTTTTGGGATATCTTCCATGTTGCTGGAGTGCCACTATTAATCAATGAGGCAAAGGATGCTGGCAGTCACAATATATTTAGTTTTAGTCACAGCTTGCTGGATGCAGCTGTACTAATCAAAGCCCAATCACATGTATTCTGACTTGCTTGGTTTTATCACTCAAGTAATGTAAGATGTGCAGTGTCAGATTTGTTAAAGGCCATGCATGTTGCCTTCTCTGGAACACCCTCAATCAATAGAACTACTTGCTTAAGTCAGGATTTTTTTTAAATTATTTTTTTAATGGATAAAGGTTGCAGGATCAGGCCCTATGCAGTTTAGACCTGATCCCAGTGGACCCCAGTTTGAGAAATGCTGGTCTATTAAACCCAGTATTTTGTCTTCCAACAGTGATCAGTGCCAGGTGTACCAGAAAGCATGAGCAGACCAGAGCAATTATCAAGTGATCCATCCTCTCATCCAGATCCAGCACCTGACAGTCAGCGGTTTATGGACACCCAGAGCATGGGGTTGCATCTCTAACCATCTTGGCTGCTAGCCATTGATGATTAGAGATGTAAACCCCATGCTATCCTCCATAAACTTATCTAATTCTTCTTTGAACCCAGTTATACGTTGTTACCTTCACAACATCCTCTCTGGCAATGAGTTCCACAGGTTGGTTCAAGTGAGGTATAAGTTGATAGTCAGTGATGGGATACACATTTCAGACTAGAGACAATCCTAAAAGGAGTGACATATGAGTAACAATCATGTTAGTGTGTAGTATTTATGGTGTTTTCTCGCTAATGCTTTCACCTTAAGAATAAATGTGCTTGCTCAGAAAGAGCTGTGTGGTAACTTGCAACTGCAGGCAATTACACTGTTCATAACCTTCGGCAAGAAAGCAAAGCAAAGCATAGCCACTGGCCTGTTTAGGCAATCTGACTTGGTAGAAATATCAGTGTAGGCAAGGAAATATGCAGCTTGGAAAAACCCAGTTATAAGAGACAGAGGGGTAGCCGTGTTAGTCTGGATCTGAATATAACACGTCAATGAAGCATTGTATGGATCTGAAGAAGTGGGTATTCACCCACGAAAGCTCATGCTGCAAAACGACTGTTAGTCTATAAGGTGCCACAGGATTCCTTGTTGCAGTTATAAGAGAGTGAGACACGGGTCTTTGTGCAAAAGAGGTGAAGGCTGGGAGCCAGGAACCTTTAAGTGGGTGCCCTTGAGGGACCATGGAGGGGGAATACAGGTACACTTGCTCTGAAGCTGTGACAGCAGGCAATACTCCAACTGCCTTACTTCCGTTGGGGGTTTGCCAGCATAGGAAGTGCAGGTTTAGGCTTAGTCTGCAAAGGTACATCTCATCAGTAAGAATGGCTTTTCATTATTGGTA
This sequence comes from Mauremys reevesii, assembly GCF_016161935.1. Taxonomy (NCBI): domain Eukaryota; kingdom Metazoa; phylum Chordata; order Testudines; family Geoemydidae; genus Mauremys; species Mauremys reevesii. The sequence goes on along the minus strand of NC_052633.1, from coordinate 61,860,404 downwards.
GAAAGGCAGTTGGTTGCTTTGCAGGTCTCTCCTCTGTTCTATATGAAGACATAGACATAAAATGTATCACCAAAATTGCATTGTGTAATACAGTATACAACGTGTCTGATCACCCTAATTTCTTTTTACCTTGATGATAGCATAGATTTTTGATTCCGAAGGGCAAATCTATTCTAGTCACACCACAGTTTCAGCCCATTGCTAACTATGTTTATTGGAGGGCATTAAGTAGACAGGCAATCTCTATACACAAACATTTGAAGCTAGCGCTGATGGAGTTCATAAAATTATTCCTAGTTTAATATTTTAGCATTTGAACTGTAAAAATCATGTCAACATCTGTTATTGATCTGTTTGTATATTGCAAAATCAATTCTCAAAAGTTCAGTAGGAGTTACTAAAAACTGGAAGCATTTTCTACAAACTCATTCTTAACATATGTACTGTTCAGCCTGCTATGTGGCATTGTCCCACTTTTTATTTTAAAGCAGAATAATGTCAGCTCAGAGAAAGTTTCAGCTAACATATTGCATTCAGCTGATTTTGCATTCAGATGGACCAATGCAACTCCACTGACTGCAATGGAGTTCCCCTTAATTTAAACTAGTGTCTGGGAGAATAGAATCAGACCTATTGAGTGTAGATTACCCCAGCCAGATGCAATCTCAAGAAGACGTATGGTCTGATTCTCCACTACTTGCCCAGCCATTTACACCTTTGCAAAGTGGGTGTACCACCATTTACCACTTTGCAATGATAGAAATTACTAGAAATGAGGTAAGAAAGGGAAGAATCAGGCCTTCAGCCGGTCAGTCAAAGGTACCCTAGAACTGGAAGATACACACAATCTATTTTCAATTATTAAAAAATATGGATTTTAGAGTATCTTCTTTATTTCTGCCATATGGGCCCAGTTCAAAAATCAGAGGGGTAGCCATGTTAGTCTGGATCTGTAAAAAGCAACAAAGAGTCCCGTGGACCTTAAAGACTAACAAACGTATTGGAGCATAAGCTTTCGTGGGTGAATACCACTTCGTCAGACGCATGTAATCATGCACCTGACGAAGTGGGTATTCACCCACGAAAGCTTATGCTCCAATACGTCTGTTAGTCTTTAAGGTGCCACAGGACTCTATGCTGCTTTTTACAGTTCAAAAATGGGAACCGAACAGTGTGCTGCCAAGAGCAATGTCTACATTGCTCTAGGTTTTTTATTACACTCTTCTTTTAGTTGCAAGAAAAACTTCAGGAGAGATTTAGGTGGGATGTTTCCCTGGATGTATCCTTTATTTGGCCAGCACACTGTTCTTTATCCTTCTGTACTTCCCCCCTTCTGTCTTCCTTCATGGAAGTCAATTTTTACTAAAATTAGACATCCATACAATGCTTCATTGACGTGTTATATTCCTTTGCTACTCACATCCATTTGCTGACTAACTTGCAGCTGAAAGCTAAGTTTACTCCACCGTGTAAGTCACTACACAATTTTGTCCCTTGTTGAAATTAAGCCACCGTGGATCAATTTAAAATAAAAAATATTTCTTCTCGATGTTGTTTTCTTATCAGTGGCAAGATGAACAGTGCATGGTAGAATGGCAATGAAGACTGTATTCTGCTTAGCACCATTTAGTATTTGTTAATAAATGATACTTAATACGCCTTTTTAGCCAAAGATTCCAAGGCACTTTACAAACATTGGATCCCACTATGCAATTATTATGCAGTCAAAACTTCCATTTACGTAAATAAACTCGGGAAATGCAACCTAGACGGAGCTACTATAAGGTGGGTGCAAAACTGATTGGAAAACTGTTCCCAGAGAGTAGTTATCAGTGGTTCACAGTCATGCTGTCATGAGTCCTGCACTTAGGAAGGAAGAATCCCATGCAACGCTACAGGCTGGGGACTGACTGGCTAAGCAGCAGGTCTGCAGAAAAGGACCTGGGGATTACAGTGGATGAGAAGCTGGATACGAGTCAGCAGTGTGCCCTTGTTGCCAAGAAGGCCAACAGCATATTGGGCTGTATAAGTAGGGGCATTGCCAGCAGATCGAGGGACGTGATCATTCCCCTCTATTCGGCATTGGTGAGGCCTCATCTGGAGTATTGTGTCCAGTTTGGGGCCCCACACTACAAGAAGGATGTGGAAAAATTGGAAAGAATCCAGCGGAGGGCAACAAAAATGATTAGGGGGCTGGAGCACATGACTTACGAGGAGAGGCTGAAGGAACTGGGATTGTTTAGTCTGCAGAAGAGAAGAATGAGGGGGGATTTGATAGCTGCTTTCAACTACCTGAAGGGGGGTTCCAAAGAGGATGGATCTAGACTGTTCTCAGTGGTACCAGATGACAGAACAAGAAGTAATGGTCTCAAGTTGCAGTGGGAGGGGTCTAGGTTGGATATTAGGAAAAACTATTTCACTAGGAGGATGGTGAAGCATTGGAATGGGTTACCTAGGGAGGTGGTGGAATCTCCATCCTTAGAGGTTTTTAAGCCCTGGCTTGCCAAAGCCCTGGCTGGGATGATTTAGTTGGTGTTGGTCCTGCTTTGAGCAGGGGATTGGACTAGATGACCTCCTGAGGTCTCTTCCAACCCTAATATTCTATGCTGGAAGGGCATAATGAGTGGGGTCCTGCAGGGATCAATTCTGGGTCTGTTCGGGTTCAATATCTTCATCAATGATTTAGATAATGGCATAGAGAGTACACTTATAAAGTTTGTGGACAATACCAAACTGGGAGGGGTTGCAAATGCTTGGAAGATAGGATTAAAATTCAAAATGATCTGCACAAGCAGGAGAAATGGTCTGAAGTAAATAGGATGAAATTCAATAAGGACAAATGCAAAGTACTCCACTTAGGAAGGAGCAATCAGTTGCACACATACAAAATGGGAAATGACTGCCTAGGAAGGAGTGCTGCAGAAAGGGATCTGGGGGTCATAGTGGACCACAGGCTAAATGTAAGTCAATAGTGTAACGCTGTTACAAAAAAAGTGAACATCATTCTGGGATGTATTAGCAGGAGTGTTGTAAGCAAGACACAAGAAGTATTTCTTCCACTCTACTCAGGCTTCAACTGGAGTATTGTGTCCAGTTCTGGGCGCCATGTTTCAGTAAGGATGTGGACAAATTGGAGAAAGTCCAGAAAAGAGCAACAAAAATGATGAAAGATCTAGAAATTATGACCATATGAGGAAAGATTGAAAAAAAAGGGTTTGTTTAGTCTGGAAAGGAGAAGACTGAGAGGGAACATGATAACAGTTTTCAAGTTGTAAAAGGTTGTTTCAAGGAGGAGGAAAAAAATGTTTTCCTTAACCTCCGAGGATAGGACAAGAAGCAATGGGCTTAAATTGCAGCAAGGGAGGTTTAGGTTGGACATTAGGAAAATCTTCATAACTGTCAGGTTGGTTAAGCACTGGAATAAATTGCTTAGGGAGGTTGTGGAATCTCTATCATTGGAGACTTTTAAGTGCAGGTTAGACAAACACCTGTCAGGAATGGTCTGGATAATTAGTCCTGCCATGACTGGACTAGATGACCTCTCAACGTCACTTCCAGTTCTATGAGTCTATGAAAGTTTTGTCAGCATTAGGGCCAGGAATTGGATCACTTAGACCACAAGTGAAATTTTGAGCGTTTAAAAATTGCACAGAAAATCTACTAACAGATCAGGGTTCAGAGTGAAGAATACCTCGTCCAAATGAAACTGTATGGGAATCTGGTGAGAAAATGTAATCGTTCAATTGGAATTTGGTCTGGACACCAGAGCTATCATTTCTATTATCACCCAAAGTCCATGGAATATTTAAAGACCTCAGATAGCCAAGACATCAGTTTTATAGCTTATCCACGAGCAGCAGTGCCCCCTTGTACCTTAATGCAGCTTCTGAATCACCAATCCTACCTTACTATCTATAGCTCCGATGTAGCACAGTCCTGCTCAGTTTATGAAATCCACAAAGATCACAGCAGATTTAAGAGCTGATTTATTTCCCTTGTATCACTCTATTGAAATCACATCTTATTAATGTTCACCTTTCTTAATTCCTGTAAAACTACAGTACATTGGTAAAAAGGAATCTTGCAAATTATAAAAATAAATGTAAAATACATGAAAGTAATGCAACCTCAAAAACCAATAAGCATATAAAAAACGGTAGCATTCAGCTAGTGTTTTTAAGTAGATCTGTGGGTCTACAAGAATTAAAGAAAATAGTGGTCCAGATCCTCCGCTGGTATAAATCAATGTAGCTTCATTCAACTCAGTGGAGCTACCATGATTTGTACCAGCTGAGGTTCTGGCAGAACATATTTTTGTACACCATGCTCTTAAATGTTGAGGACTCCTTTAGAACAATTGAACTATGTAGTTGAGGAAATTCTCTTGCTGGTAGAGATAAAAAACAAATTGTCCTCTGTATTCAAAAATACATTATATTCAAATAGCTGTTCTACTGAAAGCCTATTTTCTTTGTGAATAAATTATAAACATGTTTTTCTCTTCTTGCCTTGTTTTAGAAAAAAGCATGCAAACATTGAGTTAATACAAATAAATGCAAATATATTCCAACAGGAAAGATCACAGAACGTATTAAATACATATGCAAATATTTCAGCACTAATGCAAACAGAGCCAAGCTACATTTCAAAATACCACTCTTTAACCAATAAAATGCACAATCAGCGTACACCAGCATGTGTCTTTGAGAAGTGCTTTAAGGAATAATTTATTACAAAAGGACACAAATCATGGTTTCATCCCCATGACATCTGCTTCTTGTTACTGAATAATTTATGAATTCAGAAGTTACGCTATGTCACCTTCCAACACAAAAAGAGATGTACAAAGACGTGTGCAATGTGATGGTCAAAGTTTCCCGTGTTAATCATTTGAATCCCACAAATGCCAACTTCACCTATGCCGTAAAGTAGTCTCAGAGAAGTGCTGTGTCTGTCCTTGCTTGACAGTAGGATTTCATTAGTTCATAGCAGTTTTAGGTCTCTGACAGAGCTAGTTAGAGAAAGGAAAGCTCGACAAGTTGTGTGGTTTTTTTGTTTTGGTTTTTTTGAAAGAAAAAAAAAGTAGTTTGTTTTATGTTTTTATTCGCAACGAGCTCTAATTTCTCGCAGCTTGTTTCAATATACTTATAATGCCATTGCATCCTAGGAGTGGGTCAGGGGACAAACATAGACGGCATAGCAGATATGGAGTGAAAATATCAAGGTGAATTTGCCAATAGGGATGTGGTAAATAATTGCACCATAACTCTAGGAGTCTAGACTATAATGTGCCTCTTGCTCCTCCACAGACGTGTAAATGGGGATATTCATATAATCAGCCCAGGATTAATTCAATTTTAATTTTTGCATTATCATTCACTTTTAATAACTTCCATCCACACATTTTCCATGTGAATGACTGAAAATACATTTGGGAGCAATGGCTATGGCAGAGGATGACCGATGCAACTCTCCTCCCCGGACAAAGATTTGGCTGCATCAACCATTAGTTCAGGTATGTGTCTGAGGTAGCCATCCTCAGTTGTTAGACAGGGAGTGCAATGACTCCCATCCCTTCCCCAACACTGGGATTAATGTCACAGCAGCAAGGGAATGAGTGACATGCCTTTCTCCTTTTACTCATCCACAAGTGCCGTGTTGGCCACTCGATCAAATCAAACAATCACCAATATGCCTCAATCTTCTACCCAGTAATTTGGTTTCCTGGATCAACACCACACTAATAAATAAAATAATCAATACTGAACATTTCTATAACACTGCTTGTGTAAAGATCTCAGAGCACTTTACCAACAGCGGTCTCATACAACACACGCTAGGGTGCTATAAACAGCCCACTTCCAGAAAGAAATTAAGTGATTTGGCAAGTTTAAAATGGAGTCGAGAGGAAGGCAGTAGCAGGAATAGATGCCAAAACTCTCATTCCTGTTCACGATCCACTAGACCATGCTACATTAACTCATGTTCCAAAGTGGGTATCAGCCTTTTACCCATGGAGATCAGCTACAATACACAATTTCATATGTTCTCATATTTTTGATCTTCTAATTGTGTAGCAGACTCACCCTAAACCAATATTACCATTTTTAAAATGCTTACTTCATATATTTTGTTGGTGAATAGGTATTTATCCACTCAAGGGAAATGCATTTATAAAATATTTAGATTATTTTCCAAAAATCACCCAATGGAAATGTTTATGTAGCTGTGCACATGCAAGAAGAGTGAACTAAATGGGTCACATCTTTGCACTGGAGTGAGACATTAGCACAATTTCTACATTCAAGAAAAGGTTATGCTTAGAAGATGAGTAAATTCCTGAGGCACAAATAGGAACACTATTTTCTTAACTTTACTGTAAAAAACCCAAACCCTTATATGATGCCACATTATAACAATATTTTAAGACCTTTCAAACTTCTCTTGATGGGTATCTGCACTCATACTTCACCAGCTGTGATTGCACTGTGACAACTTAGGCTGTTGGGTGACTGAAGCCTCTTATGGCAGAGATTAGAATTGGTTCCAGAGTCTCAGTAAATGGGTTAACAGTGGTGAAAAACGGGTATGAGATCAGAACGAGCCCCCTGTCTCTCCATGATATTCAGTATGCAGCTCTTGTGCAATCAACATAGTTGGCATTCAACAAATAATAAATACTAGAATGCAAAATGTACTTCCTACTGTTGATATCACATTCAGCCCATTCTTCCCAAGTTAAAAAATAACAATCTTCTTTCTTCTAATAAAATTATATTTTAATGTAACCACTCGTCCCCATATGTATCACCTTTGTCTCTACTCATTTTATTCCTTTTATTCTTGAATTAAAGCACATTCAGTTGGATTTATTTTTTTCTGAATTTTAAATGAGTTTTCAAAAACAAATGTTGATTTTTTTTTTACATATATAATGTCATATTGAAGCATCTCTACCACCTCTTCTCAGGAGGTATGTGGTGGTATTTTATAAATAAAATGATCATAATTGGACCAACATCATGAGGTATTTGGACCAAATTATTATTCAGGCAAAATCATTGAAACCAATGGGACTTCGCTTGAGTGAGGACTGAGTAAAAACTAACAATGGGATCATTCCCCAGCTTCTACGGTACACAAGAGGAGGGTCCTCTTTGCACATAGGTTCTTCCACTTTTACGTTCAAGGAGGCAGGTCAGCCACCATTGCATTATGCCCCCTCCTCTGGATTCCTGCTGGGCCAAAATCTGTGGCCAGGAGTGGGTAGGAAAGGCTGAGCTAGGTAGATGCGCATTTTGGGGGTGAATTCCACTGTCTGGAGTAAGAATAGATAATCTTTTCAGCAGCGCCTCAGCATCCCAGAGATATCCCCTCTGCAAAGGACCAACTGGTGGGGAAGCCTCTAGAGCTAAAACTCATGCGAAGATACAAAAGAAGAAGTTACCTACTTGTAAATTGAGGTTCTTTAAGGTATGGTCCCTATCTGTATTCCACTGCGAGTTACACATGTGCACCATGCACCTGGAGCTGGAGAATTTTAAACTAGTATTTGTCTGTGTTGCACATGTACCTGGTTCACCTTTTGTCTCAGACTGAGGTGATAAAGGGCACAGAGCACTGGCCACCTCTCCAGTTCCTTCTCCACCTCGAATCAGAGAGGATTAAAAGTAGAAGTGATGGAGAGCAGGTGGTGGAATACAGATAGGGACCACACATCTCAAAAAAACTCCAATTACATATAAGTAACTTCCTCTTCTTATTCTTCTTCGAGTGATGGTCCCTATTGTATTCCACTGTGGGTGACTGACAAGTAGTATCTTAGTGGGAGAAGGTGAGAGGACATGGACAGTAGGTTTGAGCAGAGAACTGATATCTCGAAGGAGACATCAGCAGCCAAGTCCTGTATCAGAACAAAATGTCTTGCAAACATATGAATGGAGTTCCATGTGACTGCTTTACAGATGTCCAGAAGGGGTACCTCCTGAAGAGTGGAATGAGCTTGTACTCCCTTGTGCAGGGAAGGTTGGAGAGCCAACAGAGTAGAATTCAGCCAGATATCCATTTGGAGAATCTCTGGGTGGAGATGGTGTGCCCTCTGACTCGTTCTCTCATATAGTGACAAACGGTCTCAGGGATTTCCTGATTGATTTTGTTCTAAGCAGGCAAAAGGCCAAGGCTTGTTGAATGTTGAGGGAGTGTACTTTTCGTTCTTCAGTGTATGGTCTTGGGAAGAATACAGGTAAGTGAATGGATTTGTTAAGGTGAAATTCCAAAACTACTTTAGGAATAAATTTTGGATGTAGATGTAGAGAATCTTTATCTATATGGAATACAGTGTAGCAAGGGTCTGCCATCATGGCTCCCAGATCGCCAACCCTTCTCACGGACGTGATAGCTACAAGAAAGACAACTTTCATGGAGGGACATGGAACAAAGAGGGAGGTCTCTTAGTGCTGAAAAAATTAGATTCAAGTCCCATTAGGTTGGAATCTTCTGAGTAAGTGGGAAATTCCTTATTAAGCCTCTACAGAATCTATTAAGAACATAAGAACATAAGAAAGGCCGTACCGGGTCAGACCAAAGGTCCATCTAGCCCAGTATCTGTCTACCGACAGTGGCCAATGCCAGGTGCCCCTGAGGGAGTGAACCTAACAGGCAATGATCAAGTGATCTCTCTCCTGCCATCCATCTCCATCCTCTGACGAACAGAGGCTAGGGACACCATTCTTACCCATTCTGGCTAATAGCCATTTATGGACTTAGCCACCATGAATTTATCCAGTCCCCTTTTAAACATTGTTATAGTCCTAGCCTTCACAACCTCCTCAGGTAAGGAGTTCCACAAGTTGACTGTGCGCTGCGTGAAGAAGAACTTCCTTTTATTTGTTTTAAACCTGCTGCCTATTAATTTCATTTGGTGACCCCTAGTTCTTGTATTATGGGAATAAGTAAATAACTTTTCCTTATCCACTTTCTCAACATCACTCATGATTTTATATACCTCCCCCTTAGTCTTCTCTTTTCCAAACTGAAGAGTCCTAGCCTCTTTAATCTTTCCTCATATGGGACCCTCTCTAAACCCCTAATCATTTTAGTTGCTCTTTTCTGAACCTTTTCTAGTGCTAGAATATCTTTTTTGAGGTGAGGAGACCACATCTGTACACAGTATTCGAGATGTGGGCGTACCATGGATTTATATAAGGGCAATAATATATTCTCAGTCTTATTCTCTATCCCCTTTTTAATGATTCCTAACATCCTGTTTGCTTTTTGACCGCCTCTGCACACTGCGTGGACATCTTCAGAGAACTATCCACAATAACTCCAAGATCTTTTTCCTGATTCGTTGTAGCTAAATTAGCCCCCATCACGTTGTATGTATAGTTGGGGTTATTTTTTCCAATGTGCATTACTTTACATTTATCCACATTAAATTTCATTTGCCATTTTGTTGCCCAATCACTTAGTTTTGTGAGATCTTTTTGAAGTTCTTCACAATCTGCTTTGGTCTTAACTATCTTGAGTAGTTTAGTATCATCTGCAAACTTTGCCACCTCACTGTTTACCCCTTTCTCCAGATCATTTATGAATAAATTGAATAGGATTGGTCCTAGGACTGACCCTACTAGTTACCCCTCTCCATTCTGAGAATTTACCATTAATTCCTACCCTTTGTTCCCTGTCCTTTAACCAGTTCTCAATCCATGAAAGGACCTTTCCTTTGATCCCATGACAGCTTAATTTACGTAAGAGCCTTTGGTGAGGGACCTTGTCAAAGGCTTTCTGGAAATCTAAGTACACTATGTCCACCGAATCCCCCTTGTCCACATGTTTGTTGACCCCTTCAAAGAACTCTAATAGATTAGTAAGACACGATTTCCCTTTACAGAAACCATGTTGACTATTGCTCAAGAGTTTATGTTTTTCTATGTGTCTGACAATTTTATTCTTTACTATTGTTTCAACTAATTTGCCCGGTACCGACGTTAGACTTACCGGTCTGTAATTGCCGGGATCACCCCTAGAGCCCTTTTTAAATATTGGCGTTACATTAGCTAACTTCCAGTCATTGGGTACCGAAGCCGATTTAAAGGACAGGTTACAAACCTTAGTTAATAGTTCCGCAACTTCACATTTGAGTTCTTTCAGAACTCCTGGGTGAATGCCATCTGGTCCCGGTGACTTGTTAATGTTGAGTTTATCAATTAATTCCAAAACCTCCTCTAGTGATACTTCAATCTGTGACAGTTCCTCAGATTTGTCACCTACAAAAGCCAGCTCAGGTTTGGGAATCTCCCTAACATCCTCAGCCGTGAAGACTGAAACAAAGAATCCATTTAGTTTCTCCACAATGACTTTATCATCTTTAAGTGCTCCTTTTGTATTTTCATCGTCAAGGGGCCCCACTGGTTGTTTAGCAGGCTTCCTGCTTCTGATGTACTTAAAAACATTTTGTTATTACCTTTGGAATTTTTGGCTAGCCGTTCTTCAAACTCCTCTTTGGCTTTTCTTATTACACTCTTGCACTTAAGTTGGCAGTGTTTGTGCTCCTTTCTATTTGCCTCACTAGGATTTGACTTCCACTTTTTAAAGGAAGTCTTTTTATCTCTCACTGCTTCTTTTACATGGTTGATAAGCCACGGTGGCTCTTTTTTAGTTCTTTTACTGTTTTTCTTAATTTGGGGTATACATTGAAGTTGGGCCTCTATTATGGTGTCTTTAAAAAGGGCCCACGCAACTTGCAGGGATTTCACTTTAGTCACTGTACCTTTTAACTTTTGTCTAACTAACCCCCTCATTTTTGTATAGTTCCCCCTTTTGAAATTAAAGGCCACAGTGTTGGGCAGTTGAGATGTTCTTCCCACCACAGGGATGTTGAATGCTATTGTATTATGGTCACTATTTCCAAGCGGTCCTGCTATAGTTACCTCTTGGACCAGCTCCTGCACTCCACTCAGGATTAAATCTAGAGTCGCCTCTCCCCTTGTGGGTTCCCGTACCAGCTGCTCCATGAAGCAGTCATTTAAAGTATCGAGAAATTTTATCTCTGCATTTTGTCCTGGAGTGAAATGTTCCCAGTCAATATGGGGATAATTGGGTTCTTTAATTCTTAATTTTGATAGCCTCTCTAATTTCCCTTAGCATTTCATCATCACTATTACTGTCCTGGTCAGGTGGTCGATAATAGATCCCTACTGTTATATTTTTACTAGAGCATGAAATTTCTATCCATAGAGACTCTATGGAACCTGTGGATGTGGATGTGAAAAAACTATTGGTTAGTGGATGTGAAAAAACTGAGTAGCCTTGAGCAGGTGGGAAATATGCACCATCGCCACTAAGTGCACTCGTAAAGAGCTGGTGGACAGACTTGGTGTCTTTACAGATAGGATATAGTCTAAGATGAGTGGAATATCTTCAGCCTCTGGTACGATGCCTCCTTGCTGTGTCCAAAATGAGAAACATTTCCATTTAGCTAGGTAACATTTCCTAGTGGAGTCCTTTCTGCTACTAGAGACGATGTCTCGTATGGCTGAGGAGCACAAATGTTCTAGGGATGATGTCCCTCCAAGTAACATGTGGAGAGGTCATGGATGGGGGTGTTTGAACTTGCTTTTTCAGTGTGTCATGAGCTTGGGGAACATCAGGAGGGTAATTGGTGAGTGAGATTATATGCACAGGAAATTGGGGAACCAGAACTGTTTGGGCCAGAAAGGGGCAATCAAGATGACCCTTTCTCTGTCTTGTCGGATCTTGTATAGGACTTGTGCCAGAAGCAGCAGTGGAGGGAAGCCATAATTGAACCGATCTGACCAGAAAAGAAGCAGAGCATTGCTCTGTAAGCAATGACCTAGAGCTCAGCTGGAGCAATATGTGGTGTCTTTGTTGGTTGTTTGAGAAGCGAATAAATCTCTGATTGGGATTTCCCATAGAGTGAAAATGTTGTGCAGCACAATGTCATGAAGTTCCCCTTGAGGTCAATTGCAAAGTGTATTCTGAAGGAGTCTGTGAACACATTCAACTTTCCCAAAAGCTAGGCTGCTGATAGGATGATGTGATTGCTGATACACCAGTGCCAGAGGTTGACTGCTTCTGCACGCAGGGAGACCAATATCACTCCCCCTTGCTCATTGATAGTGTTGTCTGACAGTATAAGGATATGGGGAGAGAGGATGAATGGAAGAAAGAATTCACGCCCTCTATAGTGCTCAGAGTTCCAGGATATTGATGTGTATCCTGGATTCTCAAGGTGTCCATGGCCCTTGAGCTGTGTAGTTGTTCATATGTACTCCCCAACCTAGCAGGGATGCATCTATAATGATGGTTCTGTCCAGAGAGGAGCAGAAAAAGGAGACCCCCAAACATGTGTGAGGAAGGACAGTATTTTGATCGGGACTGTCACCATGAGGTTCATGGAATAGCATATTGGGGAGTATACCGACTGTAGTCAAGCTTGAAGGCACTGAAGGTGGACTCTTGCGAATGGGGTGATGTAAGTGCATGAGACCATGTGGCTGACTAGGGACAGACATGTTTTGATTAGTACCTGAGGGTTGCTAGTGATGAGAGCTATGATATCACTCATGGTCTGAACCTGTGTGTCAGCAGGTATGCCCTTGTGGAGGCAGAGTTTAAGGTTGCCCCAATACAGTCTAGAGCAGTGGTTTTCAAACTTTTTTTCTGGCGACCCAGTTGAAGAAAATTGTTGATGCCCACGACCTAACGGGCATGCAATTCCTAGAAGCAGGATGTGAATTATTCAAAAGAAGTAAATGAGTATTTTAAGAGGCACAAATCAACTTGGCAACTTGGAAAGTAATGTTTCTATAGGCTCTGAATCCAAAACTAAAGCAACCCTGGAGTTTCCAAAACCGAACTCCAGAGCGCCTTAAACTGATCTATATGTAATATTTGTATTGCTTGCTAAGAGCCTAACACCGATTTTCTTCTGTTTTCATTTTCAATTGTCATAATTACTATGAAGTTGTGTAGGAAAGCACAGTAGATTTTGACATGGTTATCATACTACATATTTGCTTTAAGGCCAATGTAGCATTTTTGAGCTCAAGAGTCATTTTATCACTTTTGTTGAATAAAGAGGGTGACAAAAGGTAGGAAAGATACTTAAGGGCTCATGCAGCATGTGATGAGGAGTCTGATGTAGCCTTTTTATATGAATTATCAACCAAATTAGCTGTGAACTAGTTAAGAAAAACAGTGGTAATAGTGGAAAAGCTAGTCCTGTTAGAAATATTGGGGGCCACGTTTGGGTAAGAGAGAAATGTTGTTTAAAACTTTGGGACTGATTTTACCCTTGAAGAACGGGCAAAGATCATAATGCACAAATGTATTGAGATTTGCACCACTGTTGGTGGTTACAGAGGACATGGATGGCCACTGATTTGAAATTGCTGCCTAGATGCTGGCCTTAGCATGTTTCTCAGTTGGGGGCTGCCCTAAAACCTCTTAAAGGGGTTGAATAGGTAGGTGAGGCATGCACATAAGGAAAAGGCAGGTGTGAGCATTATCCTAACCTGGAGATTTTCACAGGTGTGAGGATGAATGTTAGAGAGCAGGAGCTATCCTCCAGCTAACCTAGTTGCTTCCTAACCTCCCTGAAACAAAGGATTCTTTAATGTGTGCAAGGAGCTTCTTCAGAGTATGTGAAGAGAGAAGCTCATTTCCTTTTCCATCCAACAATATCTGGGCCAGATCATCAGGTTTTACTCCATGACTCAGCAGTCCATCGCTATTAAGCAAAACACTTAGGTATGTGCTTAACTCCCACTGAAATAAGTGAGACATTACCACACACCTAAAGTTAAACATATGCTTAAGTGCTTTGCTGAACAGTGATATACTTAAGCAAGTGCTTAGGTGCTTTGCTGAATGGGGGCCTTAATTCCCTCAGTTTGAAAAAAATTGAGAATGACACGATGTCCCAGTTGATACCCTGGAGAATCTCTAGGCAATGGTTAATGCAAATAAAAAAAAAATCCCCAACTCCAGCCTTTTGAAGTTACACCCTGAGGAAAGGTAGTGTACCTGTAGCAGGTAATCTGCAGACAAAAAATAAAGGCCTGAACTGTATAAAAAAATGGCTGATCTGCCCAGACAGGGTTCTGAATCCGAGACAGAATCTGAATTTGTAACCATGAGGAAAACCCAGCTCTGGGTTTTGAAGGACTAAAACCTACCAGAGCCCTAGGCTGGTCCAGGAAATTTGCATTAACTTTTTCTTAGGGGTTTCCCAGGAAATCCAGTTAACATTTATTGTCCTAATAGTCCATATATGTCTGGCACATTTTCAATATAGACTTTTGAACTTCCAGGTCTTATATCTTTCACATCTGCCCCCAAGAGTGGTTACCCTTCACAATAATTTATAAGCTTAATACATAAAGGTCTTTCAAGGATATTGCTGGAAATTACCATCTCTCTCACAAATGGGTCTAAATTGTCACTGCACAATCCTGGACTTCAGGGATATAATTGCCTGTTATAAAAAAAGTGAAAGGTGCCATTCTTCATTTTGCACACTCACATTTTCTCAGAGCACCTGGCCAAAAATCTGCATAACCCTCATGTCACACAAAGTTATTTTCTGAGAGCATGAGCCATGCAAATTTATGTACCGTAATGTTCACAGGCTGCCTTAAAGGCCACAATATTTCAGGACGCACTTTGATTTTTAAGAACAGATTGCACCAGCTCAAAACAAGCAGCTTGATCTAACAAATTGAAAAAGATTTTTAACCCTGAAGAAGGAGCTAGGGGATTGTAAATATTAGCTCAGATTTTAGAAGGTATGAAAATTAAAAATTTTTAGACCACTAGCTTATAGCTATCAAACATCATGACTTGGTGGGGTGTGTGTGGGGGAAATCTATGGCAAGCTATAAGCTTTTCATCTTTCTTTCTTTGGCTCTCCCTCTTTTTCTCTCACTGAAAATAGACTTATTTTTGACCCTTGGGTTCTAATATTGACAGTAACTTCAGTTTAGTCAATATTTATCTGTCTGATAAAAAGACCTTCAACAGATGTCAATATCTGTTTTCTTCTATCACAAAATGCAAATGAAGTGCAGCAATTGTGACATAGTATATTATCTTCATTGCTGTTAGAATGCTATATTTAAAAAAAATCACTTTATTGTATGCTTAAACTGAACTTAATTACATATTGTAAAATTAAATGTTTCTCAGGATTTGCAAGGATATTCTGTACTGTATCTTCCAGTGTGAGTTTATTTTAAGAATAAGATCTTTTTATACATTTCTAACCTTGGTGTACAGTTTTCTCTCTGGAGAAAAGCCCTTGTATTTAACACACAAAAACCCCATTTTCTACAAAAATCAGTCACTGTAAGACGTGTGTGTGTGTGCAGGTGAATCCATTTTTTCTTTATCTGAAGGACAGTGTCTCTGGAAATTATCAGTAATTCCAAGCATTCACACAATCACTGTTAAAAGTGACATTATCAGTGACATGCCATTGACAAGAAGAATTGCAAAGCTGAAAGAAGACAAAGTAATTTGCAAAAGTACAGTAGGGCCATCACACTGATGCCAAAATAGTTTTAGGTGATGGAAATTATATGTATGTTTATATATTAAGCACTTTGAAGCTATGTTTAATCAGCTGGTTGTGTCATGATTTAGTCTGACTTCTGTTTTAAAATATATTGGTGTCAGTGACATTTACAGATCAAAAATAAAATGTCCAGATTACAGCCATGTGATTTTTTTCTGAGGACTTGTCCTTGTTCATCATTAATTTACAAAATAATAAATGATAATAATATAAAAAATCCAGGGCTTAAATGAGGAAAAACAAACAGATTCATCCAGGAGTTCATTAAAAACTATCACAGCTTGAGTGCACATTTTGTGAAAATCTTAATAAAATTGTTCCATTAGGGATTACAGTATTTTATTTAGTAGCCATAGTCAATAGTCTATTACATTTACCCTTTAGTTCAAGATGGAAATTGCGAATCCTTTAGCATTCAGATATAAGTTAGCTCCTGATGTCTGTCTGTTCTAGAAAAGTGCAAACCTTTTACAGACCTTTTACAGGGTTTCTTTAGAATAATTCAACTCAGGTAAGTCTCAGCACAGCTATGGGAACAATATTTAAGTATTCAGACACTGGCACCTGAACAGAATATCCAAATCCCACCAGAATTTGGGCATTTTCATAACTTTGTCCTGACCTGAGCATCCAAATGCAGGATTAGGCAACCTATTCCAACAGATGTAGTAAGAATATGACCATTAATTCATTTAAACCATTCATATTTAAGGTGCCTCCAGCTCTCCATGGGGTTGGTTTAAAAATTCAACATTTTAAAGCACATAAGTGAAGCATTAGACAACTGTTAGCAGTTGATTCGCCTACTAGAATCATCTTAGAAGCTGAAGTGCATTTCAAATATGTAGTACCTAGGTTGTTTAAATTAGAAATACAGATTTCAGGCTCATTCCTCAAGTGCAGTGCAGCATGCACCAAGGCTAGAAGATAAAGAGGGTATAATGCCAGTTCTATGACTCTCAGGCCTGGTCTACACTACGCGTTTAAACCGGTTTTAGGAGCGTAAAACCGATTTAACGCCACAACCGTCCACACTAGGAGGCACCTTATATTGATTTTAATGGCTCTTTAAACCGGTTTCTGTACTCCTCCCTAACGAGAGGAGTAACGCTAGTATCGATATTACCATATCGGATTAGGGTTAGTGTGGCCGCTGATCGACGGTATTGGCCTCCGGGCGGTATCCCACAGTGCACCAGTGACCGCTCTGGACAGCATTCTGAACTCGGATGCAGTGGCCAGGTAGACAGGAAAAGCCCCGCGAACTTTTGAATATTTCCTGTTTACCCAGCGTGGAGCTCTGATCAGCACGGGTGGTGATGCAGTTAATCAGTGATCGCTGTAAGGGCAGGCAAATCTGTTCTATCAGCGCTCCGTTACAGAAGACGACATTCAAAATCATTTTTTAAATATCTCCAGACAGATGCCATAGCAGGGACTCAGCGCACTGCTGCGTGACAAGCGTAACGGAAAGCCAAAGAATCAAATGGACGCTCATGGACTGGAGGACTCAAGCTATCCCACAGTTCCTGCAGTCTCTGAAAAGCATTTGCATTCTTGGCTGAGCTCCAAATGTTTCTAGGGTCAAAAACAGTGTCCGCGGTGGGTCAGGGCATAGCTCGGCAATTTACGCACCCCCCACCCACCCCCAGAAGTGAAAGGGAAAACAATCCTCTCTTGACTCTTTTACATGTCACCCTATCTTTAATGAATGCTGCAGATAGACGCGATGGTGCAGCACTCAACACCAACATCCTTGCTCCCCCCACGCTATGGCTGACTGATGGTACAATACGACTGGTATCCGTCCTCGTCATCAGCCTATTGGCACATGGGGCAGTGCAAAAGGACTGGTAACCATGATGACCAGCATCTGTTAGGTCGATCAAGGGCGCCTGGTCCTAATTTTTCGTGGTAGATGGTGCAATATGGCTGATAACCATCGTCGTCATAGAAACAGGGGGCTGAGCTCCATCAGCCCCCACCCTTCATGTGTAAAGAAAAGATTCAAGTGCCCCTGAACTAGCAGAGGGATGCTGGGCTCCTCTCCTACACACTCCTTACTGTCCTGTCTGGACTATCATAGCAGCTGGAGGCTGCCTTCCACTCATATCTCACTAACAAATCACTGTGTCTTATTCCTGCATTCTTTATTACTTCATCACACAAGTGGGGGGACAATGCTACGGTAGCCCAGGAAGGCTGAGGGAAGAACGGAATCAACATGTGGGGTTGTTGCAGGAGCACCCCCTGTGAATAGAATACAGCTCATAATTTCTGCAGGATCTGACACAGAGCAGCTATGCTCTTTGGTTCTATGATACAGTGGTTCTCTAGTACACTTGCCCATATTCTAGGCAGGACTGATTCTATTTTTAGATACCAAAAAGGAGGGATTGACTCAGGGAGTCATTCCCAATTTTGGCTTTTGCGCCCCTGGCTAAGAGCAGCCAGGGGCACTTATGACAGCAGCAAATGGAACAGTGCAAAAGGACTGGTAGCCACAATCATCTTATTACCAATTTATGGTATGGTAGATGGTACAATATGGCTGATAACCATCCCTGCTATCATGCAAAAGCAAAAGCATGCTGCTGTGTAGCGCTGCTGAATCGCCTCTGTCAGCGGCATCTAGTACACATACGGTGACAGTCACAAAAGGCTAAACAGGCTCCATGATTGCCATGCTATGGCATCTTCCAGGGCAATCCAGGGAAAAAAGGCATGAAATGCTTGTCTGCCGTTGCTCTCCCAGCAGAAGGAGTGACTGACGACATTTACCCAGAACCACCCGCGACAATGATTTTTGCCGCATCAGGCACTGGGATCTCAACCCGGAAATTCAAAGGGGCGGGGGAGGCTGCGGGAACTATGGGATAGCTACGGAGTAGCTACCCACAGTGCAATGCTCCAGAAATCGACGCTAGCCTCGGACCGTGGACGCACACCACCGATTTAATGTGTTTAGTGTGGCCGCGCACACTCGATTTTATAAAATCTGTTTTACAAAACCGGTTTATGCAAATTCGGAATAGTCCCGTAGTGTAGATGTACCCTCACAATCCTAATGCTGCAGGGATGGCCCCAGTGTAATTTGTAGTATTATCCTCTCTCCACCCAACTAAGTATACCACTCCTCATCCCCTACACCTAAGTGGGGGCAGAGTGAATAGTGTAAAGATTCCCTCAACATAGGGGAATCATCAACAGTGTATTTACAGATGAGATTTATCCCATAGCAATTTCAAATACTTTTTTTTTAAGTGAGAGCACTAACACGTCCTCAGAAAAGGAATTCTAGTGTGCGTTGGGTGTACTTAGGGCTTACAAGTTTATCAAAGCAATTGAATGCAGTTTGGATGTTAGAAGGAGCACAGGTATAAATTTGAATAGCACTGCTTTGCTGGAGTTCTTGACAAAGATGCTGCATAACCTATGCTGCTGTTTTGTCTGTATTTGGTCAAAGCATTATCATGAATAACATGCATATTTTAATAAAAATATATGAAGAATGAATATTCTGATTCTGCATCCTTGTTTCTCTTCCAACAAGGAATGAGACCCTGAAAAAGTTCAAACACGTCTCGAGTGCTTGGAAGCTGGGACATAGATTAGCAAGATACACATCTTAGAAGACTGGAATATCCATGTGGGAGGGGATTGCTCAAATTTTGTTGTCAATTATACTAGGGCAACCAACCCAATGGCATTACATCCATATCGGTGGCTGCAAAATAAGACCCATTTTTATTAAGGATAACATGCATTTCTGCCCAGTTGTCAGGCATTCAATGAGTGCAGCTGGGCCATAGCAGAACCATTTGATTGGCTAAGGCAGTGAGGTGATTTCCTTTTAAGCCCAGCATCTACAAAGGATCAGAGGCAGTTCAACATACACACCTGAGGATTCTCTGCCTCCTTGTGTTCACCTCACTCCAAGCCTTGCTCCTGCATGGCTCCAGCCAAGACGCTCTCTTATTCCAGTCCTGTCCCAACCTTGTTCCTGCCTTCCCTGACTATAGGTAATCTGCTTGTGTCTCTCAGCTCTGATTCCTGGCTCTGCCTCAACCCTCAGGGCTGGCACTTGGACTCCGACCCCTACGAGTGATTCCTGCTACAAGCACTAGGCATGACCATCTATGACCAGGTCTCCTGACATAAACTGAGTTCTAAAAATGTGTTATTTTCTTGTAGCCTTATACATGCTCATGAAGAAAAACCTGATTTAAAATCTATTTCTGGATATGAGTTTCTATAATATTTCTCAGCCACATATATGAGTCAAAACAAAGAAAACATTGAACCTGATTCCCCATTGCCATGCACATTGTTCAGTCATTTACATCTCTGTAAAATAGGTATAAAAGGCTATTATGCTAATGCATTCATTTTTCTCTTTACCCTATGTAAAGAGCTACAAAAAAGGTGCAACACAGCAAATGCTCAGGCTCAGAATGTATAATTATAGTTTCCTAAGCATTTTTTACAAGTCTTCCTCCTATCATTGAAAATTATTGTTGATGGCAAAGAATGTCATTTCCAGAGAGGGAGGAGGAATGGAATGGAACATTCTTTCAGCACTACTCACAGAGAATGTCACGGACAGCAGTCAAAGAAGTCAACAATTCTGTATTTCTATTTAGAGGAATGATTAATGCAACTGGAGCTTTATAAAAGGATTACTGCCTTGGAGGGGCTATGTACATCTTCCCTGGTACAAACCACCACTGAAAGGAACCAGGCGAGGTGTCTTAGCAGTGGTAAAGAAAAACAGTAAGAAGAAAATCAGCATTAAGTGCACAAAACTTTCATGGAAAATACATTTTAAACTACTTGCTCTTAAACAATGAATTATGGCAACTCTACGTGTGCTGTCATATTACTAAGAAAGGAGGAAATTTCTACAGGGAGTAAAAGCTATCTAAGTAGGGGTTATTTACTTATTTTTAACTGGCTGTATTTATTTAAGATAAGACAATTCAAAAGCAATACAATAAATGCAGATCTTCCTAGTAATATTTAGACCCTTCAAAACATCACTCTTATTCTTGCCTGTCAAGTCACCCACAAGATGCACTAATCAAATATACAAAGAATCAAGCATACACTTAAATGCTTTAAAAGGGGCACCCCATGGGAATTAAATATCAGTGTTCTTGGTGTATCATACACTCTCCAAAAATGGAGAAAGATCAGTTCCTAATCTCACCATTGCTTGCAAACAAATGTAATAAATTAGATTATCTGAATAGTGGCGACTATCTTGCTATTTCTATTGCAGCAACATCCAAACTTGGCTGAGTCCTCCTGCCCACGGGTAGGTTTTCCAGAAATGGGATACTGTGTTTTTAAATTGGTTTGCCAATTAGGAGGAAAAAAATCACAAGGCTCCTAGGGAAATATAAATGACACAAAAAATGAAGAAACTAAAAAAAAAAATCTTGACATCCTAGGGCATGTCTACACCTTGGGGGGCTAAGTCAACATAAGTTACGTAACTCCAGCTATGTGAATAACGTAGCTGGAGTCGACATATCTTAGGTCGACTTTTTGCGGTGTCTACATCACGCTGGGTTGATGGGAGAAACTCTCCCTTCGACTTACCTTATACTTCTCGTTCCGAGGAAGTACTGGAGTCGACGGGAAAGCGATCGTCAGTCAATTTAGCGGGTCTTCACTAGACCCGCTAAATCGACCCCTGGTGGATCAAACAAGCGCTTAGAATATAGAGCTTCCCCAAACAATCCCCAAAACAGAATTTTGCCTAAAATGTATAATTGCTTGGTTCCAGCTGGCACCATCAGTGGTTTCCGAAAAGAATCGAAGCAGAGGAAAAAGGAAAACAATGCTTAGCTATGTTTCCATGGGGCATTGGTTCAAAAGGACCCTCAAAGAATGCTGAACCGCCAATCTCTTTTAAATGGAGGAGGCAGCTTGAAAGTCTCCTCTTATCACAACTGTGGCATTATGGCATGAAGACAGAGGTGGTCTCTTAAGTTCAAGGTCCCAGCCCATTTAGGGCTTTATAGATAGAAACCAGGACCTTAAATTCAATTCCAATACCAACAGGAAGCCAGTGTAGATCATGGAGCATAAATTATGTCCTGCCACCAAGACGCACTACCCAGTGGGACCCATATTGTAGCAGACATTTGTCTCTTAAAATAAGATATCATTATTTCTCTAATTTTATTAGGAAAAGCCTGTCTGTGAAAAAAAATATTTAGAAGTCCTGATAATATTAAAGTCAGACAAGTCAAACTTTTTATTAAGCATCAATAACCCACTATGTTTGGTGTTTTCCTTGACAGCATTAATTCAATTTCAGTTTCCTCCTCCATTTCTACCAGTAAGAGAATCTACATGTTTTCAGAGCCTTACGTAATATAAATGGTTGTAAGCCTGCTAAAAATTCATGCAACTGTGTATTTGTAACTTCAAATATGGAAGTTTGCAGGAATGGAAAACAGTAACATTTATACTGGCCACATTATCCAAACAAAAAAGGGCCAGCTGTTGTAAATCAGTGTTGCCCTATTTACTGTTTAACTCATAATAAGTAGTAATTTATACAGTAAACATAGTATTAGTGCTGCTATAGTCTATCTTAGAAGTATTCTCTATCTCAGTCTCTGAAACAGGCCCTCTCATGCACAAAGGCAGGAACCAGAGAGAGTCATCAGGAAGTGAGGCACTGTAATATGTCTGTCAGGAAAAGTGGCAACTTTGAATTTCCTACTGAAGTTTCACCCTTTATAGAACAGATACCTTAGGATACCTGCTCCCAATTTCTCCTTTTACCAGCTAGTTTGGCAAGTAATTAGAATGGAAGAGGCTAATCCAGTGTAACAGCAAAGGGAATAGTGGTGTTTGGACTCAGACTAATTTAATAGAATTGTAAAATGTTTAACATGTTTTCAAACAAATCATCAGCATTAGTAACACAAGTAGAAACAATGAAAAATAATGAACAGAATTGCTTGATCTGAGGAAATATGACACTAAAACATTATAACCACAGCTCCAACGTGAGGCCGGTTTTAAGACCTCATCTAACTCCCACATGCAAATGCTAACATTCTCAGCATTATCAGGAAAACTCATTTTCATTCATTCATTTTCTTTCTTAAACAATTATGCGTTTGCAACCAGATGAAGTCTGGAAACAAAGATTTGTAGGAAAGAATGGGTTCTGCTCCATACGTAAACATAAGAACATAAGAATGGCCGTACCGGGTCAGACCAAAGGTCAATCTAGCCCAGTATCCTGTCTACCGACAGTGGCCAGTGCCAGGTGTCCCTGAGGGAGTGGACCTAACAGGCAAAAGTGATCTCTCTCCTGCCATCCATCTCCATCCTCTGACAAACAGAGGCTAGGGACATCATTCCTTACCCATCCTGGCTAATAGCCATTAATGGACTTAACCACCATTAATTTATCCAGTTCTCTTTTAAACGCTCTTATAGTCCTAGCCTTCACAACCTCCTCAGGCAAGGAGTTCCACAAGTTGACTGTGTGCTGCGTGAAGAACTTCCTTGTATTTATTTTAAACCTGCTGCCTATTAAAGATATATGTAAGCATGAACTTTTAAAATAGACCAGATTATCACTGATGTAACTTCACTGATACCAGAAATAACTTTGGCCCATTGTTTTTTAAGTGATTAAAAATCATGGGAAATGTTATTTCTGCAGAAATATCTTAATATTTGTAAAACAAATGTTATATTGCCTTTTAAATTATATAGCACAAAGAATAACAGAGGGCAAATTGCAAGTGCTCATACTTCAACGGGGAAAAATAGGGTTTTTTTGGTTTTGTTTTTTTAACTAAACCTAGCAGAAAAGGTCAAATACTTTAACACTGCCAGTGTTGTGAATGATGTAAACCAATTTAAATGGCAGGTGCCTCCGCTGAATGCTATACATCTGTGTGCATATTGTGTGTGTGTGTTTGTGTGTATATATACATATGTATACACACACACGTGACAGCACTGCATTCTTCTTTGCATTGGGAAAGGACTTTTCATGTCAGACAGCATTCACACAACTTGCTACCTAGATTTCAAAGTTAGTTTTGTATTGTTAAAACACGCTAAAGCAGAACAATGCACATTTTCCATTATTGGTTCAAGGGTAAGGAACAAAAGTTGCATTTCTTTTTCACTCCAACAATATAGTACAAACAAGTTTAGATAAAAGGTCAAATCTTATATTTCTAGGAGAATCATAATTACATGTATGCTTTTAGAAGTTCTTGACATTGTCTATACAAGTTGAGCATAAATTCAGTCATTTCTCTGAAATATATACTTCCTCATTCTTTTGCAGGTTTGGCAGGAGAGGCTAGTTAATTGATTTTTTTAAAAAAATATTTAATTTGGCTTTATTGTTCAGCATTTAGATGTTGAGACTGGCGCACTACAAATGGATTAAATAAATATATAAACTATACCACTTAATGTCATTCCTGCCATAAACCAGAAAACACAGACGATACCTAAAGAATATTAAACTGTACATTAACTATTAGCTCATAGCATCCTGTCATTAGCTGTGTTGGGTTCCAAAGTATAACAAGGTGTTAAGGCTGAATCCCCACTCTGGCACTTCTAGTGCAGAAGGTGGGGGCCGGCAAGGATTTTGAAAATTAATACTTGCCACTCCAGGCTTGTATTAAACTCCCAGGGTTACAGTTTTTCTCTGACCTTGGCTTGGAAATGCTGCCACCACCCAAATGCTAAAAAAACCCTTGGACCCAGCAGCGGCTCCAGGAACCAGCGCTCCAAGCGCATGCCTGGGGCGGCAAGCCGCAGGGGCGCCCTGCTGGTCCCTGTGAGGGCGGCAGTCAGGCAGCCTTCGGCGGCTTGCCTATGGGAGGTCCACCAGTCCCGCGGATTCGGTGGCAATTTGGCGGCGGGTACACTGAAGCCGCGGGACCAGCAGACCTCCCACAGACAAGCCGTTGAATCCGTGGGACTGGGGACCTCCCACAGGCGCACCGCCGAAGGCAGCCTGCCTGCCATGCTTGGGGCAGCAAAAAAGGTAAAGCTGCCCCTGCTTGGACCCAGGAAGGAGCACTTGGGAATTCCTCCCTGTGGAGTACCCTTAAGCCCTTTCACACCCCCCCTCTGGGGAAGAACTGAGAAAGAAAACAAAGGAAATTAGCTGTTGCTACCAGCTAATCAAACAACATGCACAGACCTCTTAGGACACCAAAAATTCAATCTTGTTCTTAAAAAAGTTAAATTTTATTAAAAACAAAAAAGAAAGAAAATACACCTGGAACTTAGGCTTTTCCTAGATTTTAAAATAGCAATTCCAAAAATTAAGCACCCAAAATAGCTTTCTTGGGGGGGGTTCAGTTTAAAGGTTACAAGCAAACAAAAGCATATGGGGTTAGCACAGAGGAGTCCACAAACCAGAATAACGAAATAAACCTGATCGCGTCTAGCTAAACATTCCTAATTTACTTACATATTTGGGGGGGTTCAAATAAGTAATTCTAGGTATGATCTGATGATTTCTCATGCTTGGTTTAAAGCTTTACACAGCATTCCTGCTGCCCTGTGTCTCTACTCTCCAGAGGACAATCACAGACACAAATGGAAAGCTTCTTTCCCAATTTTAAAAGCCAATCCATAAAATGGTTTTCAAGTGGCTGGTCATATTACCAATCAAATGTGCTTCCCTTAAAAGCAAAATAATCTGAGACATTATTTAGATTTTACAATTCAGACTGAACAGAGTATATTTACCCAAAGTGATATTGTACAAATGCACAACTATGGCATGTACTTATAATTAAAAATAAGTATAACGTGGTGATTGTGATGAAGCATATACATTTTGCACTGAGGTGTTTTCAGACTACAGATAGGACTAAACCAAACTTCACAAACTTGACCTCTGGGAAGGAGGCCTAAGAAACCAAATCCAGATCTGAATCTGAATTTAATAGCTGACACCTATCTCTATCACCTGGAGGAACCAAAAACCCTGGTGCTAAATTCTCTCTGTCTCAGCAGGAAGGGTTTTCAAAACCAAGATCTTAATTCAAATTTAATTTTGCAGTTCAGGCCCATGATGAATTAAAACTAGGGCTGGCTGAATGTGAGTTTTGTAATTTCAGTGGGTAATGGCTGTTTAATATTTTTTAAAAAAATTTTCACTTTAAATTTCCAGTTGTGCAAAGTTGTGGGGTTTTAGCTTTTTTTAATTTTTACCTATTTGAAGGTACACATTTGCAGGAAATTGGGTGGGTGGGAGGAGCATCAGACAATATTTAATGACATTAGATGTTGAGATTAACAAAGAGAAAGCTTTAACCATTAAAACACAAATTGCCAAAATATACAAAGTAAATATCCTTAAATCAAACTAAGTTCTGAAGCAACATTTTTCTTGCATTGCCTATTTGTAAATTTCAGTTATTATTGATGGAAATATTTTTCATTGGTTAGTGTGCATAAAATGTATTTTTATTGCCATTTACTGATTAAAAATCTTCCAAGCATAATTAAAATCTTATTTCTGAGCAGGAGAGTAGCGGGTTGTTTAACTAACATATTTATATGGTGTCCATTAACTAGTATCTGCCTCATATAGTAATGTATTTATTCACTCTGCACTCCTGCAAGTCAGGGACACATCATCCCCACTTTACAGATGGAGAACTGAGGCACAGAGAGACTAAAGGCAGATCTACGCTACTGCTTATGTCAATCTAATTTACGTCACTTAGGAGTGTGAAACCCTCCCTCCCCCTTCCCCAAGTGATGCAAATTTCACACTGTCCACACCGATGCTATGTCGGTGGGAGACACTATCCCCCTGACACAGCTTCTGTGTCTCACTGAGATGGAATAATTGTGCCAATGGGAGAGTGCTCTCCCATTGGCATAGCGCATCTTCAGACACACTACGGTGGCGCAGCTGCATTGGTGCAACTGTGCCGCTGTAGCGCTTTAATGTAGATTTGCCGTAAGATTCTCAGAGATAACTAAATGCCTAATGCCTGTTGTTGATTTCAATGGAAATGAAAGGCCTAAATACATGTGAGGATCGGGGTCTAAGACTTGAACAAGATCACACAGGAAGGCAGCAGCACAGCAGTGATTTGAATCCAGATCTCTAGTCAAATCAGCTGGAGGGAAGAACTTAATCAGAAAAATGTGAATGATAATTGGGATTCCTTTAAGAACATCTTAATAGAGGCCCAAAATGCCAAATCCTACAAATTGAGGAAGAAGGCCTTGCTGGTTAAAAAATAAATAAATAAATAAAAATACTGACCTGGTTTATAGGAGAAGTGAAGGCACTAATCAAAACAAGTTAAAATATATAACAAATAGAAAAAGGGAACGTTGATAATAATGAATATAAATAAAAAGTTAGGAAATGCAGAAAATTGATAAGGAAAGCAATAGAAAATAAGGAAAAATCTATGACCAGCCTAGTTAAGGACACTAAAAAGTATATATATATACAAAAGGATTCCTGACAATGGTATTGATCCATTACTAGTGACAGAACTATCAATAATTCAGAAAAGGCAAAAGTGTTCAATAAATATTTGTTCTACATTGGGGGTGGGAGGGAACAGATGACAGTCCCATTCCATTAGTATCTACTGACAGATGTTAGCTAGAAACTACTAAGATTAGACATTTTTAAATCAGCAACTCTATGTAACTTGCATTCAAGAGTTTTAAAAGAGCTGGCTGTGGAGCTCCCTGGACCATTAATGATGATTTTCAATAAGTCTTGCAGCACAGAAGACGTTCCAGAAGACTTGAAGAAAGCTAATGTTGTACCAATTTTTAAAAAGGGTTAATAAGATGACCTAGGTAATTATAGGCCTGTCATTTTAACATCAGTCTCGGGCAAGATAATGGAGCAGCTGATATGGGACTCTATTAATAAAGAATTAAAGGACGGTAATGTAACTAATGCAAATCAATATAGATTTATGGAAAATAGATCCTCTCAAACTAACTTGATATCTTTTTTGATGAGATTACAAGTTTGACTGAAAAGATAAGTGTCAATGCAATATACTTCTCTAAGGCATTTGACTTAGTACCACACAATGACATTTTGACTAAAAAAACTAGAATGATATAAAGTTAACATGGCACATTAAATGGATTAAAAAGCTCTGATAGATCTCAAAATGCAATTGTAAAGAGGGAATCAATCAGTGAGAGCATGTGTTCAGTGGGATTTTTGGCCTTATGCTATTTAACATCTTTATCAAAGACCTGGAAGGAAAAATAAATCACTGATAAAGTTTGCAAATGACACACAAATTGAGGAGTGGTAAATAATGAAGAGAACTGGTCACTGATTTAGAGTGATCTGGATCACTCACTAAACTGGATGCATGCAAACAATGTACATTTTGATATGTCTAAATGCATACATCTAGGAACAAAAATGCAGGCCATATTTATAGTATGGGGGACTCTATCCTGGGAAGCAGTGCCTCTGAAAAAAAAATGGGTGTCATGATAAATAATCAGCTGAACATCAGCTCTCAATGAGACACTGTGGCCACAAGACCTAATGTGATCCTGGGATGCATAAAAAGGGGAATCTAAAGTATTTCTTCATGGTGGGATGCACATGCTCCCATATTTAGGACCCTCTGGTTGAGCAAACACTGTGAGGCTATAGACAAACTACATTGGAATTTGAGGTCTGTCTTTGGCTATCTTTGTTTTAAAAACAAGCCTCTGTGCAGTAACCATAATCAGAGTATTAAAGAGCTTGTATAGTATTATCACAGTTGTATCTAAACCATGTGTGTGTGTAAGAACTTTTCCAGGAACACACAGTCAATGTAGGGGAAGGAGACTAGCAAACTCTTTAAAGACACGATGTCAACTCATCTTTGGAACAAAATATGTTTTATAAAGAAAATCTGAGGATATTCAGAATTTTTTTAATCAGTTAGAAAGGACAGTTTTAAAAACAAATAAATCTGTAGTACCTGCAACCAACACATGGCACCATTGAGAAAGTGAAAGTGAAACAGAAAGTAAACACACACAACAAAAAACATTCATTTTCATTGTCTGAATTGGGACAAATGCAAAAGCTTGAACAGTGAAAAATCAGTTACATTCTTCAACTTTTTTCTATTTCAATAATCTATTATTTATGAGTGTTTGCTCCCATCACTGCCTCCTCCCCCACTACGTATGTAGAACATAGCTGGATGCTGCTCTATTCTTGCCTCCATGAGATGTTGTGGAGGCAGAAAACATCGGCAGGGTGGAAACAGACATCCAGCTCCCTCAATATTTCCATTGCAGGCGTACTAGTCAATGGAACGTAATCTCCCCTGTTTGAATTACACATGGGAAGGAGGCAGGGATGTGCGCTGACTCCTTTACTTTTTGCACTGGTCTTGGCGCCTTTTTGCACAGAGGACAAATAATCACAAGAATACCATTTGCAGGGACACGTCAGATAACAGTTAATATGTCAATTGTGTAATACTATTTTTATGGAACCTGAACAATTCCCTAAAATTAGTATCTAAAGAAATCCATGACTTTGGGAAAATATCTAGATTTAAAGTAATGTATTCAGTATCTGAAATACTACTTATCACCATCCCAGATGCTGACAGGCATGGTTTGATAAATATTAGTAAAGTCAGGTGATTCAATGTAATCAAGTCACTAGCAACACATCCTGGATGGTGTAAAGAGGCTCACTCTATAATAAAAAATGTCCTGTTAAACAGAAAGATCTGATTATTAAATTACTGCATATTTTGCTAAAAAAAATTGTTACAATAGTGAGCTTATTTTATGTTTGTTTTGTTTCAGATATTTACATGTCAATGATTTGTACACCTGTTAAAATGTTCTAAATAAGTAGAGTTTATATCTATTTGTAAAAGAAAATGTCTGACGTAACAGCAAACTACAGATATCAAATAAAATTTAATACCACATAATATTCAAATTGTATAAAATATAAAGGAAAAGAAACAGCAGTACACCAAATAATGAAGAGGACTGATCACTGATTCAGAGTGATCTGGATCCTTTGGTAAAACGGTCACATCCGGCTAAAATGTAAGAGTATACATTGAAGAGCAAAGAATGCAGGCCATAATTACAGGATGGGGGACTCTATCCTGGGAAGCAGAGACTTGGAAACAAATTTGAGGGTCATGGGAGATAATCAGCTGAACATGAGCTCCCAATGTGAAGTTGTGTCCAAAAGAGCTAATGTGATCCTGGGAACGCATAAACAAGGGACTCTTGAGAAGAAGAAGAGAGGCTATTTGACCTTTGTTTGGCACTGGTGCAACTGCTCCTGGAATACTGTGTCCAGTTCTAGTGCTCACAATTCAAGAGGGCTATTGATAAATTGGGACAGGTTCAGAGATGAGCCACAAGAATGATTAAAAGATTAGAAAACATGCCCTATAGTGATAGAGCTAAGCTCAATAGAATCTATTGAGCTTAATAAAGGGGAGGTTGAGGGGCTACTTGATTATGATCTATAAGTATCTACATGGGGAATAAACATTTAATAATGGGCTCTTCAATCTAGTAGATTAACGTATAATATGAGCCAATGGCTGGAAACTGAAGTGAAACAACTTCAAACTGGAAGAAAGGCATAACTAGATAATGGTAACAGGAATGAACCACTGGAACAATTTACCAAGGGTCATAGTGGATTCACCATCACTGACAATTTTAAAACAAAAATCAGCTGTTTTTCTAAAAGAAATGTGCTAGGAATTATTTGGGGGAAACTCTCTGGTTCGTGTTATAGATATGGTCAGATTAGATGATCACAATGATTCCTTCTGGTCTTGGAATCTATGAATATGAAGTGTGAAACAGATAGACGTGGTAGTACCAGGAAATAATGAGACAACATTGGTTAGCATGAATGGCAATGGGCTCAACATACCAGCAACCTAATTGTTGTCACGGTTTTTTGATATAGATATCCTGGCCAAGCAGACTTTTAAAAGGCATTTGAAAAATATTCTCAAAATACTGTAACCCTTAGTTTACGGCAATAAATTCTTAAAATTTAGACAAAGGTTTGCAGGTCTTTCCTTAAATTGCTTTGGATAAAGGAGGACTGCAAACTCAAGCTGCAAAATGGATTTCTGTAACCACAATTGATATGATTTGATTGGCAAGTACAGTTTTACAGTTTTCACGCTACATAATTCCTGAAAACGGTTTCAT
The DNA here is from genome assembly GCF_016161935.1 of Mauremys reevesii. NCBI lineage: Eukaryota > Metazoa > Chordata > Testudines > Geoemydidae > Mauremys > Mauremys reevesii. Next base: position 61,829,569 of record NC_052633.1, on the reverse strand, counting down.
GAATACATGCTGTCCCACATTCATATACATAAAATGTATTGGACTGTGGCCTCACTTTCAAATGAAGAGAAGAAAATTAAGGTTTAATAAAAGTTGTATCCATTTATAAATGTAGTTCATGTTTAAAAAGCATAATTAAACATTTAAATAGTTTAAACCAGAGGTTCTCAAACTGTGGTCCATGGCCCACCAGTGGTCCGCAAGCTCCATTCAGGTGGTCCAAGGATAGTTTCCTCTAAGGTGCACACCTGGGCAGCCGCACATGAGAGAATGAAGGGCCATCCACCTTATTAGTGGAGCCGCGCAGGCGTGGCTCCACTAATTACGTCCCTGGACCCTGGAGAAGACGCACATGTAAGGTGAGGTGGTGGCCTTGGGGGGAATAGGCATTAGGTGGGAGGGGGCAGTGGAATGAGGCTTGGGAAGAGGGGGTGGGGGGCTTGGGAAGTGCAGGGCTGCAGCGGCCAGCGAAAGAGGTGACTTTCCCCAGCTCCAGGGCTGCTGTGGTGGGGGAGAGACCTCCCTGCTTCCCAGCCCCAGCTTGGGAGCTGAAACAGTGGGAGAGAGAGGGCACATCCATCGCATTAGGAAGGTAAGACTACTGATATTAAAATATGAGTTATGTGCTTTTATTTGTAGAATAAAAAATGTTAATTATTATAATATTTTTTTATATAGTGCTTTTGTCCAAAGCTCTTTACAATACTTAGCTAGCGGTACAAACAACATTTGGAAAGATCATTAAGTAGTCCACTGAGACCCTCAGCAATTTTCAAGTGGTCCGTGAAAAAAAAAAAAAAGTTTGAGAACCACTGGTTTCTTGGATAGTTCCCTTGATAAGAAGACGTCTTATACAGGGTTGAAAAGGGGCTTGCAAAGGCTGTTACTTTTGGTAAATCTGATGTTTTAACACATATTATTTGAAATCAGAGGCTGAGAAATGCACGTTAGTAGAGATATGGCTCAGATTAAAGTAACAGGATATTTTACTGTTTGTCTAACAACTATTGCTAAACTGCAATGGAACAGTCATGAAAATATATGTGACATTTACATGAGTACCAGACTCTTTCACTCTGTGGCAGACCACGCTAAATTAATTCCTCATTATTCTGACATTTCAAAATGTTACTAAGATTAACTTGATACAATAAAATGGTGCTCCCACTCACTAAGTAGAATAAACATTCACAAGAGCATGGACTTGAAGCTGAAAATCCTTACACAATAATGCTGGTAGAAAATATGCCACAGAACAGTTCTCCATTGGAAAATGCAGTTGTATCGAAATTGAAACATTTCATGGGAATGTAGAAATTTTCAGTGGAAAAGAGTCAAATAAATCATTTTGTCAGTCTCATTTTGTTTCAACAACATCGAAACATTTTCATTTCACTTTTATATTATACTATTATAATGTTACATAGACTGTATTATATGTCATATTTAATACATTATAATGTTTTGATTTTATCAAAATAAAACATTTTTACTTCACTGAAACAAAGTCATTCAACATCATAAAAATTAAAGGTTTCTAATGTTTCCAAAAAAAGTTTTTCAGAACTTCCATTCAATGAAAAAAATTGAAATTTTGACTTTTCAGTCTGATTTGGAATGAAAATAAAATTTTAAAATGTCCAACTTTCTCAAATCATGGAAATTCCATTTTTCCAACCAGCTCTATTACAGACGTAGTCTTTCCTCATGCACGTACTCCCTTGAAAGCTTACTTAGATTGTTAACTCTGAGTCAGGGACTATTTTGGTTACATGTTCTTATAGTACTTAGCACCTTCCCTTTACTATGACCTCTATGTGTTATGATGATACAAATACTAAATAATAATAATGGACAAGGTTTTACAGAATATGGTCTCATTTGTAAACATTTAAAAATCACATTAGGGCCACAGTTTGGAATAAATTTTTAGATACATTATTTAGGATTGAGCAAAGGAATAGTGTTAATTAGAATAACATTCCAATAATATATTCTTAAAACAGCGAATGAATGACGTTTCTGAAGGAGCAAGACCAGATTCTGATTTTAGTGAACTTTAGGATATTTTGACTCAATGAAGTTACACTCGTACAAGCACATGGGTCATCTCACCGAGTTCAATGCAGGATCAGGATCCAAGTCACTAGGTTTTCTAAATAAAATTGTCAAAATAGATATAGTTACTAAAGAACTATTTGTGGAAAATCATATCCTTAACCTATTGGTAACACGCATTAAATATAGCTAGAAGGCCAAATTCAGCAAAGATGAGTACAGCTCTTTGTGCCCCGAGATTGGAATCCATGAAAAAGCATCTTATAACAACCTCAAACACACACGTGTAAGTGAGGTTGTACCCGACCATGACCAGTGATCCTGGACCATTTGCTGCAACCAGGGACAGCTACCACTGTCAGAAACATTTATGAATGGGGTTCATTGTATATCTCATTTACCTCTAGACTGCTTGATGTTTATGAAAATATGTAGACTGATTCATGCATTCAGATACTATGGGGATTGGTGCATTTAAAAATAAATAGTCTTTGATGCATTTCTATCTTAGGTACTTATATGTCCCTGATCTCCATTTTACATCACAGTTAAACAGCCCCTTAGCCTGAGCCAACTGGCATGGGCCAGCCCCAGGTTTCTAACTGTAGTGTGTACATACCCTAAGTGACTTGCCCAGGGTCACATAAGATGTTTGTGGTGAAGCAGGTATGGAGCCTGGGTCTTCCACAGCCCAGCTGGTGCTATAACTGCTGAACCATCCTTCTTCTCATCATAACAGACTCATTACGTATGCTGATATTTAACGAGAAAATAAGTTTAATATTTAGCAAATATTACAACCTTTTATTGGAACTATTTTTGTATCTAACTTGTGTCTTTGTATGGCTATAGAATGATCACACAAAATGTTTGTTCTACTTCAAGAGAGATTCTCTATTTGGGGAACATGGCTGGAGCTAATTCTTACGTCAGAATGAAATATTTCAAATTCTTGGCCATAGAATCAGAGTTTAAATCCAGACGGGTTCACCAGATTACCTAGTCTGACCTGCTGCATTTTATAAGCCACTATATTTTGTATTGCAAAGAGGATTTTTTATAGTTTCCTTTTTCTGTTAAAATTGATAGAGATAATGAGGAGTCAGATTTTCAAAACACTAGAATCTCAGGGTTGTGCCATAAATATGTGTTCAATTGCATGCCTAATTTGCTTGCTTAATTACCATGAGTTTGTGTTTGAGTTTGTAAGTGCACAGTTCACCAGTTAGGTATCTAATTGGTTATTTGTGGGTACAACTGCAGTAATTGCATGTATACATTGAGCATACAGTTGAATCATGTAGTCTGCAAGCAAGACAATAGGTGGACAACCCGCATCGGTGACTGGATGCCCAGAGACCACAAGTGACCGATGGGCAGACTGAAAACACACTGGACCAATCCCATAACAAAACTCTTTGGCCAAAAATGGAAAGAACATGCTCACAACAAAATAGAATGGTGTAGCGTCCATTTGCATTCATGGAGGTACGGATGAGGGCAAGCCAAACAAAGGTGACATTCTTTCTTTGGACATAGACATAAGCCAGGGTGGCCTGGGGGGGGGGGGCGGACAAGAGGGGCAATTTGCCCCAGGCCCCGGGCCCCACAGGGGCCCCCATGAGAGTTTTTCAGGGCCCCTGGAGCGGGGTCCTTCACTCACTCCGGGTGCCCCGGAAAACTCTCGCGGGGCCCGGGCCCCCGGAACTTCTTCCACTCTGGGTCTTCGGTGGCAATTCGGCAGCGGGGGCCCCCTGTCGCCGAAGATCCCAGGTCCCCTGAATCCTCTGGGCGGCCCTGACATAAGCTTTTGATGTTTTAAAACCTCAGCCCCTCAAAAGAAGCGGAAAAAAGTGTTGCATTATAGAGAAAAGACAAATCCTCAGCTAGCATTAATCAACACTGCAATTTGACTTCACGTAAACTATGTCAATTTATACCAGTTAAGAATCGTGCTGATAATGTTTCTTACACTGTGTCCTCAATGGATCACCAGCTCTAACAGTCGCATATAACACAAGGGAGAGAAGGAAGGTGAGGTAATATCTTTTATTGGACCAACTTTTGTTGGGAAGAGAGACAAACTTTTTAACTACACAGAGCTCTTCTTCAGGTCTGAAGAAGATATTACCTCAACCACCTGTCTTTCTAATATCCTGGGACCAAAACGACTACAACTACATTCAGTATAATGCAACTCACTTGTGCCATGTTCTAAAGTTGGAACACCAATGCTGCACACATCTATGCATATCAAGCACAATTACTCTTACTCCTCCTTCTCAACACTCAGGGCAGGTCCATATTCACCGCGCGGGTCGACGCGGTGAGTTCGACTTCTCCGAGTTCGAACTATCGCGTCTAATCAAGACGCGATAGTTCGAACTCCCTGCGCGCTCCGGTCAACTCCGGAACTTCACCACCGCGAACGGTGGTGGCGGAGTCGACCTTGGAGCCGCGGAGTTTGACCCCGCCGCGTCTGGACGGGTAAGTAAGTCGAACTAGGGTACTTCGAGTTCAGCTACGCTATTCAGCGAACTTGTGTACCCTAGTTCGACACCCCCACCCCCTTAGTGTAGACCAGGCCTCAGTCATTACCATTTGTTCTAATCCTCTGCAAAACTTGATTGGTATTCTATAGGCTCAGACTATCATAACACTGAGTGCCAACACACACACACACACACACCCGCAAGGTTGAGTTTTTCTAGTTCTTGTTATTTTACACCACATTTTGGTCTCTGAACAAATTGTCAAACAGATAAGGAGGTGCTGTGGAGAGGGTATAATAAAGAGCTGCCTAGGGCTGGGCATGCATGTATTGTATTCCTATAATATGGAGAAGGTCAATTCGTAGATCTGTTCTTTATATAGTTGAATAAACAGAAATGTTAGTTCTGTGATGATTTCATGGAACTATGGTGCTATATTAGGGAGTAATTGATAGAGAAAAGGAAAAAACAATAAAGAGAACCCCTCTCATCGGAAAGTGTTGTTCTTTTCTTAACTACCTTCATGTATTTTTAACTATCTTCCTACTCATTATAGCAGTTCCTAAACACATTTATTTTTTACATCAATTATATATTGCTGCCACAGGTCTTAGCAACCTAAAAAGTGAATATCAACTTTAAGCCTCGGAGGATTCAACTAATTGTTGGTTTTTTTCCTGTCCCCGTCCAAATGCAGTTTCTGTTAATATGTAATGAAGATTTTGATTTGAGTTGTCCCCAGTAAGCTCACACTGTTGTTCAGCGATCTCACTTGTTTTAAACGTGTGTATTTCAGCACTATTACAAGGTTGTAGTTCTTCAAGAGGCAATTTTTGCTGGGTAACTCTCTTGTAACTGGATATAGAAGCAGCAGTGAAGATTACAATAGCAACTGCCTTTTCCATTGAGTGTTGGCTGGCATGTTAGAGCCTACCAAAGTTAGTATGAGCCATACCAATGAAAGTTTATGTCACTCTTGCCTTTCACATTGACCTTCTGATTTTTCCCAATTATATTTATGAACCTTTATTATTTATATTCTAGTAATTTGTTGTGGTGGGGAGAGTTTGCCAGGTTATCTTGTTCATTGCTGATTTAGCTAATTTAAGTCCCTTCTCCACATATCTAGATATCACAGTGTTGGACACTATGTTGGGGAAGCTTTGCTGAGCGGATAATAAAGCAGATTTTTTTTAATTTTTTTTTTTTGGTTTGGCTAACACAGCTCCTGAATTGATAAGAGTAAATCAAATCTGAAGCATTTTGCGGAGGAAGGTAAGATTAAGAGTGGTGCAAGAATTAGTATCAAGGCCATGGGAGAATATTTTAAGAAAGGTGTGGCTGTGATTTACATTAGGAAGTTGTACGAAGGCAAAAGGCTCAATACTCAGCTGTTTTAAATTGCTGCAGCTCCATTGAAGCCAATGGAGCGACGGACATTTTACACCAGCTGAGGGTCCACCCTAAGGAATGATCGACAATATTCAGAAATGCAGGATTCACTAATGAAACTACAAATGAAAGGGTCGAATTTTGTCCTCGGGTGCATATATGCAACTTCCACTGAAGTCAATAGGAACTGCATCTGTGGTTCTGGCGGCTGATTTGGTATACGTTGTTTAGATAAATGGAATATATTACTGGGGATGACTGAATAAAATGTATTATGTCAGTATAATAGCATGGCCACCCCTCAATCCCTTTGTGAGGGGAATGAAAATTACCTTGTGGTTATGATGCAGCTGCCACAGGCTAGTACTAATCCTCCTGCTGTGACACAAATCCAAATACAAAATTAATGGCTTCTTTCACAAGAGTCAAATGGAACGAGCAGATATTACCGAAAGCTTCCATAGCCACATAGTCTACACTCAGTCAATCTCCTACTCTTTTATTTCAGGAAGAGTCTGCTCTCCTTCCAGTTCAACTCCCAGGGCAAATGACCCCCTGAACTGTCACTGTTCTTATTGATTTCTACTTCCTTTCAGAGAAATCATAATAATCAGCAGTAACTGCACCATGCAGTGGTGGTGGAAGATTTTTAGTAGTGGGGGTGCTGAAAGCCAGCCCCCTTTCCCCTGTCCGTGCCCCCCACCCTGAGCTGAGGCTGGGAGCAGGGCTGTGTCTCTGGGGCAAGGATGGGACCCAGACAGGGGTAAGGGGGCCGAGGCTGTGGCCACAGCTGGGGGCGGGCGTAGGCCCAGGAGCGGAACCCTGGGGAGGGGCCAGCAGCCAGCAACCCACATGCGGGGCCAGGAGCATAGCCCCAGCTGTGGTGCCATGTGCAGGGCCCTGGGAGTGGAGACCCAGGAGTGGGAAGCTTGGCGTGGGGCCCTGGAAGTGGGGTGTGGGGCTGGGCACGGGACCCCAGATATGGGACCAGCGGCCAGGGCCCCAGGAGCAGAACCCTGGGCACGGGGCCAGGACCCGAGCCCCCGGTGCCGGGGTTGGGGAGCAGAGTGTGGGGTGAAGGTCCAGCAGCCAGGGAGCAGCACCCTCTGCACTGCTACTTCCCGTGCCTATGGCACCATGGCAGGGAAAGTAGGACTTCCGATTTTTTTATTGTGTAGATTTTTCTTGAAGACTGCAGTATCAGGAAAAGGCAATGTTTCCTAGACACTGACTCTAATGGGTTATCTGCTAAGGTGCCATAGTAAATGCAGCTGTCTTGTTCTGAAGATAGACACATATCTGCAGGGAGATGAGAGGAAGGATTGTCCAGCGGTTAGGGCATTAGTCTAGGACACAGATTTATAGATTCCAAGGCCAGAAGGGGCCATTGTGATCATCCAGTTTTACTTCCTGTCTAACACAGGCCAGGGAATTTCCCCAAAACAATTCCTAGAGGATAACTTTTAGAAAATAACATCCAATTTCAAAACGGTCTGCGATGGAAATACAAGAGAAACTTTGATAAATTGGTCCAATGGTGATTACTCTTTGCCATTAAAAATGTACACCTTATTTCCAGTCTGAAGTTGTCTAGCATCAGTTTCCAGCTATTAGATCATGTTGTACCATTCTCTTCTAGTCCGAAGAGGCCACTATTAAATATTTGTTACCCACTGTACACTATAATCAAGTCACCCCTTAGCCTTCTATGTTAAGCTAAATAGAGCAAATCTAAGTAGAGTATCACTGTAAGACATTTAATCGTTTTCATGGCTCTTCTCTGAACCCTCTCTAATTTGTTAACATAGTTCTTGAATCGTGGGCATCAAAACTGGACACAATATTCCAGCAGAAGTTGCACCAGTGCCAAATACTGGGGTCAAATAACCTCTCTACTCCTACTTGAGATTCCCTTGTTTATGCATCCCAGGATTGCATTAGCTCTTTTGGCCACAACATCACATTAGGAGCTCATGTTCAGCTGATTATCCATCACAACCACCAAATCTTTTTTTGAGTCACAGCTTGCCAGGATAGAGTCCTCCATCTGGTAAGCATTTCCTACATTCTTTCTCCCTGGATATATACATTTAGGCATATTGAAACACATATTGTTTGCTTGCATCCAGTTTACCAAGTGATCCAGATTGCTCTGAATCAGTGACCAATCTTCATTATTTATCACTTCCCCCAATTTTGGGGTCATCCTTTTTCAGTGATGATTTTATGTTTTCTTCAAGATCATAGATAAAAAATGTCAAATAGCACAGGGCCAAGACCCCATCCCTGTGGGACCTCACGGGATATACACACACTTGATGACTGATTCCCTATTTACAATTACATTTTGAGACCAATCAGAGCTTTTAAATCTATTTAATGTGTGCCATGTTAATTTTATACCATTCTAGTTTTTTAATGAAAATATCACGTTGTATCAAGTCAAATATCTTTCAGAAGTCTAAGTATATTAAGTCAGCATTATTACCTTTATCAAACTTATAATTTAATTAAAAAGATATCAAGTTAGTTTGAGAGGATCTGTTTTCCTTAAGCCCATGTTCATTTGCATTAGTTACATTACCTTCCTTTAATTCTTTAATTGAGTCCCATATACGTCACTCCATTATCTTGCTTGGGATCTATGTCAGACTGACAGGCCTAATTATGCAGGACCTTCCATTTGCCCTTTTTAAAAAAAATGGTGTAACATTAGCTTTTTTTCCAGTCTTCTAGAACTTCTCCAGTGCTGCAAAACTTTTGGGAAAAAAAAATCAACATTAATGGTCCAGGGAGCTCCTCAGCCAGCTCTTTTAGAACTCTTGGATATGAGTTATCTGGCCAGATGATTTTAAAATGTCTACTATTAGCTTCTATTTAACATTCTCCAGAGAGACTAGTAGACTAGAAAGAGTGTAAACATCACCATATGATGACACTATATCATCTATCTGTCCTCCCCACAATACAAAACAGAAATATTTAACACTTCAGCCTTTTCGATATCATTATTGATAATTAAGGTTAAGATTTCGTCATGGTTATTTCTGGTAAGAGTCATGGACAGGTCACATGCAATAAACAAAAAATCATGGAAGCCCCGTGAGCTGTCTGTCCCTAAAAATAACTGACAAATTGGTGGGGGGAGGGTCCAGCACCCACCACTGCTGTGGCTCCGGGGTAGAAGGGAGAAGAAAGAAAGAAAGAAAGAACCATTCTGAATGAGTCACCACTGCTGAAAAAGGTACAGTAAATGCTACTTTTTTTTTAGAAAGATAATTTTGGTATTCTGGCCCCCTTTATCTACTTGTTGGTTCTAGAGAAAGACAGATTGATAGGCTTAAGATATAGTGCCACATCACCCAGTCTCCTACAGCACACTAAGTGCTACCGCTTCCTTTACAGCAAATTCTTGTGCTATATACTTTGACATATTGGCTAATAAACTTTAATAATCTTTTTTAAAGGATTAGCCAGAGAGATGGAAAACAGTGAAAGCCTATAAAACCCACTAACATTCCAGCTGAATCTGTGGAAAGAGCAGTAATATTTTGAGGAGCTGAATTCAAGACTCTGGTAAATCTTAAGCTTCCTGATGAAATATTGGGAGTAGGAGGAAAGGGGAACTTCAAAATTTAACTTATATCCATAGTCTAGTAAACTGTGCTAGAGAGCCAGTAAATCTGGCTTATATCTTTCTCTCACTATCAATCAAGAGAGAACCCAGATATTTTTAGAACTCGAGCACAGGTACTTTTGCAAGAGGACAGGAAAATAACAGTCCTAGTTAATCTTTCCTAGGCCTATTTATTTCCTGCTACCTCTCTCCCCCACACACACACACTTAGAAGAGCAACAGCCTCAAATAATTATTCAGCACTCCTATTGTTTATAAAAGATTAAATCATCCAATTAGGGAACAGAAGCCATCTCATGTGACTTAGGGGGGCTGGAAATGGACTGAATTCCTACCTTGTCCGCAACAACACACACAAACCTTGAGTCAGTGTCTGAACTCCTCTCTGTCTTGGAGTTGTCTTTATTGGTTACTCAAAAATATTGTTGTGGATTGGGCAAAATGTGTCTGAAAGTGATCCAATGTGGAATCAAAAAAAATAGCAGCCTCAACAGGCACATGTCATTGTCCAAAACAAAGGGACATGTAAACAGATTTTTTTTTCCCCTGGGTATTCTTATGAGTAGAAGGGTGAGTGGGTGAGAAAGAGAGAGAAAAGCAGGAGAAACACCACAGAAACAGAGACAGAAGAAAACCTAGAGAGCACTGATGTTCAAACAGTTTTTTATAGTGGAGGTGCTGAGAGCCACTGAACCAAACTGTAAACCCTGGATATAATGGAAACCACTTCAAGCCAGGGGGTGCAGCAACCCCCCCCCCAGCAGCCCTAGTTCCAGCACCTATGCTAGAGAATGCTTTTGAGTTGAGTTCTAGCTGAAAAGAGGCAAGGCACTGTGAGGAAAGAAACCATCTCCTGTTTGAAGCAGGATTGTATACATTCTTTGGGAATAAATAGGGTTGCATCAACAAAATACCTGATTCTGTCACCAACTTCTCTTCCTAACAGAAACAACCCACAGGACCCCAAACTTTGGCTAACCACTTGGGCCAAAAGGGATAGCCATGTTAACACAAGATACACTCCAGCTCAAACTTCCTCCTCAAGCTTGGCTATTCATAAAGTTTATTGCCAAGATTTCTTTGAGTTCCCTGTAGGCCAGAGATACATTGCTAACCCTTTAGATCTTGAATAGAACTAGCTGGGTGCAACTGTTGTCTTGATTCAGCACTAATTACTCTGAATTTGATGGCAGAGACTAACTACTGAGCAAGTGTCACTAAGAGGAGTCCAACTTTCCCATACTTAATAAGTCTTTTCCAGGTCAAGACTTATGTAGATACACTGGAAACAGTCCTCCATCGAGCTGGTCCAAGCTTTTTCCATTAGATTTCTCTCCTCAACAACTTTTTGGCCAAAACAAACATTTTAATGGAAAAATTCCATTTAGGCAAAATTTTCCATTTTTTAATCAAAAAGCTGCCAACTGACTTTTTTTGCTTTAGCTTTTTGAAAACTAAACATTTTTCCTGATTATTTTAACTACTTTTAAAAAAACCTGAATATTTTAACCCAAAACTGTTTTTGACAACGAAACATTTCAGTTTAAAAAAATAATTTTTAAAATTTCTTGTAAATATTCAAAGAACCAGTCTTTTAAACAGTTCCTAATAACAAATATGTTCATTAAAAACTGTTAGCTGAACTACAAAACACAATCAAATTTATAATATTTGTCCATGGTCAATTTGTGACTGGGTTAAAGATCCAAATCAGATAAGAACATTGTTCTAAATAAATGAGATGGCCAAATCTAAAAGGAACCTGGAAAATGGCTGTTTTCAAGGCACTCATAAATTAGATGCAATTACACTTATGTTAAGATAATTGTATCTGTAACTTGGGTTACCAAGTGGTATTAGCAAAGAAGGGTTATACATATTGTGTAATTTCCATATCTTAAAAAAAAAAAAAAAGGCAAAACAAAGTGTTCATTAATATTAAATTTCTAGGTTCTGTTGAGTTTGTTTGGGAAATGAAAGAGTGGTAAAGAAACACTGGGAAGAGGGAAAATAATAGCCATCATAACACTGTTAAGTGAACTGCAGACTGCTGATTCAAGGACATACGCAGCAGTCAGGTGAATTTAAAGCCACTATATTCACATCTGCAGCAGCAGCAAGGATGGGGGGTATGGGGGGTAATAATCCATATAATATATATATAATAAAATATTTTTTTTTTAGAGAAAGAGGCCTGTCTATGTTAAATCTTTAAAACCTGGCCACCGGCAACAAGCTAAGTTACTTTACTGTATTTTTTTTTTTGTTTATTTTAGTCTTTTACCTTAGTGCAGCTTTGCTGTGCAGCTATCATGCAGATTAAAGTATGTTGGTTTAATGTAGATTTAAAAAACAAAAGTAGATTAAATTTTTTTAACCCTTTTTTTTTTTTGTTTATTTATCACTAAAAATGTGTTCTGTAAAAAAAAAAAAAAAAAAAAAAACAACAACAAATACAGAAGACAGAGATTCACAAAAATTCAGATTCAGATTTTAAACCTCTCAAAGGCCCTGCTGGTCCAAATGTTTTTTTCATTTACATTAAAAGTAATTCATTTTTCATCATCTGAGTCAATTTTCTCAATTTCTCTCTCTTTTCATGTGGAGCTGAGGCACACTGTTGACCCACCAATCAAGTCCAATCCTGTCAATCCTGCAGTCATGCAACTAGCATTAATGGAAGCACGTGGAAAGAAAATGGCCTTGCAATTAATGACTAATGTAAGAGCACAACTTTTCTTTCATAAATGACATTCCAAATCCCTGTATAGGACGTTGATTTTACAGTCTCATTCTTTTACTCTTTGGTAAATTTTATGGTTGTTACCAAAGCAACATATTTACTAAGTTAGGATAAAGCTCACTGATACATAAATTTGAGAAAGCAACAGAGAGTTCTGTGGCACCTTATAGACTAACAGACGTATTGGAGCATAAGCTTTTGTGGGTGAATACCCACTTCATCAGACGTCTGCCAAAGTGGGTATTCACCCACAAAAGCTTATGCTCCAATACGTCTGTTAGGCTATAATGTGCCACAGGACTCTTTGTTGCTTTTTACAGATCCAGACTAACACGGCTACTCCTCGGATATATAAATTTGAGAAGCATCTCAGTTAGGATTTTTGTTTGTTTGATTGTTTTTTTGTTATTTCAAACTTAGGCATTGTTTAGACATCTCCCTATCAATTGGTCTAATTATCTTCTGGTGTAAATTGGCATAACTCCACTGACCACAATGGAGCTGCACCAATTTGCACCAGCAAAGAATGTGACACCATAGAGTCAGTGTCAATGTAATTTCAAGCTGTTCTTATGTACACGACAAATTTTATTTCATTTTATTTTTGTCAAGGTCAAGAATGTTTAGATCTTCAATTCCAAATTATATGTACTGTTTAAGACTTGTTACTAAATGTATTTGTACATTTAATATGATTATAAATGTGAGCAGTCTATGGTGGCTAAAAATCTATTATACATAATCTTAGAGGTCATGAATAAAATTCTATAATGTATTTTTATTGTGATTTATCATATTTGAATTAGTTTATGTGGTTTAATATGGCAGTAAATAATCGATTGCCCTCTGGAAAGAATATGTTGGAGGTAAGGATTAATATTTCTCTGTCATATATTTATACCGAACATTGATCAAAGACCACAATGTGGTCTAGGCTGTCTAGCTCTTGTTGACTTCAGCTGAAAATAGTTAAATGACTACATTGTACTTGAAAGCAAAATATAGGTAATATTTCTGAATGCTGGTCAAAGACCAGAGGATATTAAAAAATGAATGAATAATAATTGCATAACCAATGAGAGTATAGTAATGCCCAGATAGAGCAGAAATGTATGTCACATTTATGTGAGATGTTTTATAAACAGCTGATTATTTCTCTTTATTCTCTTTGAGTGTTGGTGTTCATTTTTTTAAACTTCATAATTTTCATTTGATAATTATAAAAATAATAACCTGATTTGGAGATTAATTTAAAATGTTAATGTTATGTTTATGGTTAAGACTACACGTGATCCAAGTGGGAGATATGATTATTTATGTATGCAACAATAAGTAGTTTTAAGCTGGCCCTTGAGCTCCCGCTGGGGAGCAGGGTTTGGTGCTCTGGCGCTGCAGCCGGGGAGCAGGGTCGGGGGCCGCACCACATGGCTCCTGGACACCATTTGAGGTAAGTGCTGCCCAGAGCCTGCACCCCGAGCCTCTCACCACAGCCCAATCCTCTGCCCAAGCCCTGATCCCCCTTCTACCCTCCAAACCCCTTGGTCCCAGCACAAAGCATCCTCCTATACCCCAAACTCCTCATTCCCTGCCCTAACACAGCCCTCCCCCCCCCCCGCACCTCAACCCGGAGCCCCCTCATGCACCCTGAACTCCTAATTTCTGTCCCTACCCCAGAGCCCGCACCCCCAGCCAGAGCCCACACCCCTACCCCCAATTTCATGAGCATTCATGACCTGCCATACAATTTCCATACCCTGATGTGGCCCTCAGGCCAAAAAGTTTGCCCATCCCTGATCTAGGTTGTACCCCATTAGGGCCACTTTCTGAT